>NW_028317947.1:9022500-9050000 GCF_062004578.1 Staurois parvus | reverse complement strand
CTCGGCCATCCTGACCTGTTGAGGAGTGCTTTAGCAAGATCCCGTGATGCTCATATGTAGTCTAATGTGCTGCTATCTCTGCGGAGGCCTACGTGTCAACGTTTAGGCTTCATGTCACTCTTCCGCCTGGAGCTCAAGGAACAAAAGAAATCTGTTGAACGTCACATGATGGAGAAAATGCTCTACAACAAGCCTCACCCTTTTCACCTTTTTCTTGCTACCTTCCTCATGTACAAAGCATTGGAAGAAAAATACAAAGACACATGTTAAAAGTGCAAAAGTAGTATCTTAATACAAGGATACCCAGATATCCAGCGTCTTGCAGTTAGCAAGATATCTCTCTTTGCTTGAATTGCACTTTTCTTTCCATGCGGATAGCGAGCGTCTTGCAGTTAGCAAGATATCTGTTTGCTTGATTTGCACTCTTCTTTCCATGCAGAATTAGAGAGCGAGTCTTTGTAGCAGATGTTATCTCTTTCAAGATGTGGGGAAATTCAAGTTGTCCTAACCTTTAGATTTCATAATCTCGAGGCCTTCATATAATCATAACCTAACCGTTACCTTGGGCCTTTTGGGGAAAAATCTAATTATGTCAATTTGCGAGCTACGGTTCCCGAAAACGGCAGAAAGGCCCCAGCGAGATTTGAAATCGCGACCCCTGGTTTACAAGACCAGTGCTCTAACCCCTGAGCTATGGAGCCCTGTTTTTCTAATGTTGGACAGCATTTTTTTTGCACTAGAGCTAGAGCGCTAAAGGAGCAAGAGAACCTAAAGAGCAAGCTGTGAAAAGCTGAAACTGCTTTCAGTTGTGGGATTCGAACCCACGCCTCCAGTGGAGACTGCAACCTGAACGCAGCGCCTTAGACCGCTCGGTCACCCTGACCTGTTGAGGAGTGCTTCAGCAAGATCCCGTGAGGCTCATATGTAGTCTAATGTGCTGCTATCTCTGCGGAGGCCTACGTGTCAACGTTTTGGCTTCATGTCGCTCTTCCGCCTGGAGCTCAAGGAACAAAAGTAATCTGTTGAACGTCACATGATGGAGAAAATGCTCTACAACAAGCCTCACCCTTTTCACCTTTTTCTTGCTACCTTCCTCATGTACAAAGCATTGGAAGAAAAATACAAAGACACATGTTAAAAGTGCAAAAGTAGTTTCCTAATACAAGGACACGCAGATAGCCAGCGTCTTGCAGTTAGCAAGATATCTCTCTTTGCTTGAATGGCACTTTTCTTTCCATGCGGATAGCGAGCGTCTTGCAGTTAGCAAGATATCTGTTTGCTTGAATTGCACTCTTCTTTCCATGCAGAATTAGAGAGCGAGTCTTTGTAGCAGATGTTATCTCTTTCAAGATGTGGGGAAATTCAACTTGTCCTAACCTTTAGATTTCATAATCTCGAGGCCTTCATATAGTCATAACCTAACCATTACCTTGGGCCTCTTGGGGAAAAATCTAATTATGCCAATTTGCGAGCTACGGTTCCTGAAAACGGCAGAAAGGCCCCAGCGAGATTTGAACTCGCGACCCCTGGTTTACAAGACCAGTGCTCTAACCCCTGAGCTATGGAGCCCTGTTTTTCTAATTTTGGACAGCATTTTTTTTGCACTAGAGCTAGAGCGCTAAAGGAGCAAGAGAACCTAAAGAGCAAGCTGTGAAAAGCTGAAACTGCTGTCAGTAGTGGGATTCGAACCCACGCCTCCAGTGGAGACTGCGACCTGAACGCAGCGCCTTAGACCGCTCGGTCATCCTGACCTGTCGAGGAGTGCTTCAGCAAGATCCCGTGAGGCTCATATGTAGTCTAATGTGCTGCTATCTCTGCGGAGGCCTACGTGTCAAAGTTTTGGCTTCATGTCGCTCTTCCGCCTGGAGCTCAAGGAACAAAAGAAATCTGTTGAACGTCACATGATGGAGAAAATGCTCTACAACAAGCCTCACCCTTTTCACCTTTTTCTTGCTACCTTCCTCATGTACAAAGCATTGGAAGAAAAATACAAAGACACATGTTAAAAGTGCAAAAGTAGTATCTTAATACAATGATACGCAGATATCCAGCGTCTTGCAGTTAGCAAGATATCTCTCTTTGCTTGAATTGCACTTTTCTTTCCATGCGGATAGCGAGCGTCTTGCAGTTAGCAAGATATCTCTCTTTGCTTGAATTGCACTTTTCTTTCCATGCGGATAGCGAGCGTCTTGCAGTTAGCAAGATATCTGTTTGCTTGAATTGCACTCTTCTTTCCATGCAGAATTAGAGAGCGAGTCTTTGTAGCAGATGTTATCTCTTTCAAGATGTGGTGAAATTCAAGTTGTCCTAACCATTAAATTTCATCATCTCGAGGCCTTCATATAGTCATAACCTTACGTTACTTTGGGCCTTTTGGGGAAAAATCTAATTATGCCAATTTGCGAGCTACGGTTCCCGAAAATGGCAGAAAGGCCCCAGTGAGATTTGAACTCGCGACCTCTGGTTTACAAGACCAGTGCTCTAACCCCTGAGCTATGGAGCCCTATTTTTTTCATGTTGGATAGCATTTTTTTTGCACTAGAGCTAGAGCGCTAAAGGAGCAAGAGAACCTAAAGAGCAAGCTGTGAAAAGCTGAAACTGCTTTCAGAAGTTGGATTCGAACCCACGCCTCCAGTGGAGACTGCAACCTGAACGCAGCGCCTTAGACTGCTCGGCCATCCTGACCTGTTGAGGAGTGCTTTAGCAAGATCCCGTGATGCTCATATGTAGTCTAATGTGCTGCTATCTCTGCGGAGGCCTACGTCTCAACGTTTTGGCTTCATGTCGCTCTTCCGCCTGGAGCTCAAGGAACAAAAGAAATCTGTTGAACGTCACATGATGGAGAAAATGCTCTACAACAAGCCTCACCCTTTTCACCTTTTTCTTGCTACCTTCCTCATGTACAAAGCATTGGAAGAAAAATACAAAGACACATGTTAAAAGTGCAAAAGTAGTATCTTAATACAAGGATACGCAGATAGCCAGCGTCTTGCAGTTAGCAAGATATCTCTCTTTGCTTGAATTGCACTTTTCTTTCCATGCGGATAGCGAGCGTCTTGCAGTTAGCAATATATCTGTTTGCTTGAATTGCACTTTTCTTTCCATGCAGAATTAGAGAGCAAGTCTTTGTAGCAGATGTTATCTCTTTCAAGATGTGGTGAAATTCAAGTTGTCCTAACCATTAAATTTCATTATCTCGAGGCCTTCATATAGTCATAACCTTACGTTACCTTGGGCCTTTTGGGGAAAAATCTAATTATGCCAATTTGCGAGCTACGGTTCCCGAAAATGGCAGAAAGGCCCCAGCGAGATTTGAACTCGCGACCTCTGGTTTACAAGACCAGTGCTCTAACCCCTGAGCTATGGAGCCCTATTTTTCTAATGTTGGACAGCATTTTTTTTGCACTAGAGCTAGAGCGCTAAAGGAGCAAGAGAACCTAAAGAGCAAGCTGTGAAAAGCTGAAACTGCTGTCAGAAGTGGGATTCGAACCCACGCCTCCAGTGGAGACTGCGACCTGAACGCAGCGCCTTAGACCGCTCGGCCATCCTGACCTGTTGAGGAGTGCTTTAGCAAGATCCCGTGATGCTCATATGTAGTCTAATGTGCTGCTATCTCTGCGGAGGCCTACGTGTCAACGTTTAGGCTTCATGTCACTCTTCCACCTGGAGCTCAAGGAACAAAAGAAATCTGTTGAACGTCACATGATGGAGAAAATGCTCAACAACAAGCCTCACCCTTTTCACCTTTTTCTTGCTACCTTCCTCATGTACAAAGCATTGGAAGAAAAATACAAAGACACATGTTAAAAGTGCAAAAGTAGTATCTTAATATAAGGACACGCAGATAGCCAGCGTCTTGCAGTTAGCAAGATATCTCTCTTTGCTTGAATTGCACTTTTCTTTCCATGCGGATAGCGAGCGTCTTGCAGTTAGCAAGATATCTGTTTGCTTGAATTGCACTCTTCTTTCCATGCAGAATTAGAGAGCGAGTGTTTGTAGCAGATGTTATCTCTTTCAAGATGTGGTGAAATTCAAGTTGTCCTAACCATTAAATTTCATCATCTCGAGGCCTTCATATAGTCATAACCTTACGTTACCTTGGGCCTTTTGGGGGAAAATCTAATTATGCCAATTTGCGAGCTACGGTTCCCGCAAATGGCAGAAAGGCCCCAGCGAGATTTGAACTCGCGACCCCTGGTTTACAAGACCAGTGCTCTAACCCCTGAGCTATGGAGCCCTATTTTTCTAATGTTGGACAGCATTTTTTTTGCACTAGAGCTAGAGCGCTAAAGGAGCAAGAGAACCTAAAGAGCAAGCTGTGAAAAGCTGAAACTGCTGTCAGAAGTGGGATTCGAACCCACGCCTCCAGTGGAGACTGCGACCTGAACGCAGCGCCTTAGACCGCTCGGCCATCCTGACCTGTCGAGGAGCGCTTTAGCAAGATCCCGTGATGCTCATATGTAGTCTAATGTGCTGCTATCTCTGCGGAGGCCTACGTGTCAACGTTTAGGCTTCATGTCACTCTTCCGCCTGGAGCTCAAGGAACAAAAGAAATCTGTTGAACGTCACATGATGGAGAAAATGCTCTACAACAAGCCTCACCCTTTTCACCTTTTTCTTGCTACCTTCCTCATGTACAAAGCATTGGAAGAAAAATACAAAGACACATGTTAAAAGTGCAAAAGTAGTATCTTAATACAATGATACGCAGATATCCAGCGTCTTGCAGTTAGCAAGATATCTCTCTTTGCTTGAATTGCACTTTTCTTTCCATGCGGATAGCGAGCGTCTTGCAGTTAGCAAGATATCTCTCTTTGCTTGAATTGCACTTTTCTTTCCATGCGGATAGCGAGCGTCTTGCAGTTAGCAAGATATCTGTTTGCTTGAATTGCACTCTTCTTTCCATGCAGAATTAGAGAGCGAGTCTTTGTAGCAGATGTTATCTCTTTCAAGATGTGGTGAAATTCAAGTTGTCCTAACCATTAAATTTCATCATCTCGAGGCCTTCATATAGTCATAACCTTACGTTACTTTGGGCCTTTTGGGGAAAAATCTAATTATGCCAATTTGCGAGCTACGGTTCCCGAAAATGGCAGAAAGGCCCCACTGAGATTTGAACTCGCGACCTCTGGTTTACAAGACCAGTGCTCTAACCCCTGAGCTATGGAGCCCTATTTTTTTCATGTTGGATAGCATTTTTTTTGCACTAGAGCTAGAGCGCTAAAGGAGCAAGAGAACCTAAAGAGCAAGCTGTGAAAAGCTGAAACTGCTTTCAGAAGTGGGATTCGAACCCACGCCTCCAGTGGAGACTGCGACCTGAACGCAGCGCCTTAGACTGCTCGGCCATCCTGACCTGTTGAGGAGCTCTTTAGCAAGATCCCGTGATGCTCATATGTAGTCTAATGTGCTGCTATCTCTGCGGAGGCCTACGTCTCAACGTTTTGGCTTCATGTCGCTCTTCCGCCTGGAGCCCAAGGAACAAAAGAAATCTGTTGAACGTCATATGATGGAGAAAATGCTCTACAACAAGCCTCACCCTTTTCACCTTTTTCTTGCTACCTTTCTCATGTACAAAGCATTGGAAGAAAAATACAAAGACACATGTTAAAAGTGCAAAAGTAGTATCTTAATACAAGGATACGCAGATAGCCAGCGTCTTGCAGTTAGCAAGATATCTCTCTTTGCTTGAATTGCACTTTTCTTTCCATGCGGATAGCGAGCGTCTTGCAGTTAGCAATATATCTGTTTGCTTGAATTGCACTTTTCTTTCCATGCAGAATTAGAGAGCAAGTCTTTGTAGCAGATGTTATCTCTTTCAAGATGTGGTGAAATTCAAGTTGTCCTAACCATTAAATTTCATTATCTCGAGGCCTTCATATAGTCATAACCTTACGTTACCTTGGGCCTTTTGGGGAAAAATCTAATTATGCCAATTTGCGAGCTACGGTTCCCGAAAATGGCAGAAAGGCCCCAGCGAGATTTGAACTCGCGACCTCTGGTTTACAAGACCAGTGCTCTAACCCCTGAGCTACGGAGCCCTATTTTTCTAATGTTGGACAGCATTTTTTTTGCACTAGAGCTAGAGCGCTAAAGGAGCAAGAGAGCAAGCTGTGAAAAGCTGAAACTGCTGTCAGAAGTGGGATTCGAACCCACGCCTCCAGTGGAGACTGCGACCTGAACGCAGCGCCTTAGACCGCTCGGCCATCCTGACCTGTCGAGGAGCGCTTTAGCAAGATCCCGTGATGCTCATATGTAGTCTAATGTGCTGCTATCTCTGCGGAGGCCTACGTGTCAACGTTTAGGCTTCATGTCACTCTTCCGCCTGGAGCTCAAGGAACAAAAGAAATCTGTTGAACGTCACATGATGGAGAAAATGCTCTACAACAAGCCTCACCCTTTTCACCTTTTTCTTGCTACCTTCCTCATGTACAAAGCATTGGAAGAAAAATACAAAGACACATGTTAAAAGTGCAAAAGTAGTATCTTAATACAATGATACGCAGATATCCAGCGTCTTGCAGTTAGCAAGATATCTCTCTTTGCTTGAATTGCACTTTTCTTTCCATGCGGATAGCGAGCGTCTTGCAGTTAGCAAGATATCTCTCTTTGCTTGAATTGCACTTTTCTTTCCATGCGGATAGCGAGCGTCTTGCAGTTAGCAAGATATCTGTTTGCTTGAATTGCACTCTTCTTTCCATGCAGAATTAGAGAGCGAGTCTTTGTAGCAGATGTTATCTCTTTCAAGATGTGGTGAAATTCAAGTTGTCCTAACCATTAAATTTCATCATCTCGAGGCCTTCATATAGTCATAACCTTACGTTACTTTGGGCCTTTTGGGGAAAAATCTAATTATGCCAATTTGCGAGCTACGGTTCCCGAAAATGGCAGAAAGGCCCCACTGAGATTTGAACTCGCGACCTCTGGTTTACAAGACCAGTGCTCTAACCCCTGAGCTATGGAGCCCTATTTTTTTCATGTTGGATAGCATTTTTTTTGCACTAGAGCTAGAGCGCTAAAGGAGCAAGAGAACCTAAAGAGCAAGCTGTGAAAAGCTGAAACTGCTTTCAGAAGTGGGATTCGAACCCACGCCTCCAGTGGAGACTGCGACCTGAACGCAGCGCCTTAGACTGCTCGGCCATCCTGACCTGTTGATGAGCTCTTTAGCAAGATCCCGTGATGCTCATATGTAGTCTAATGTGCTGCTATCTCTGCGGAGGCCTACGTCTCAACGTTTTGGCTTCATGTCGCTCTTCCGCCTGGAGCCCAAGGAACAAAAGAAATCTGTTGAACGTCATATGATGGAGAAAATGCTCTACAACAAGCCTCACCCTTTTCACCTTTTTCTTGCTACCTTTCTCATGTACAAAGCATTGGAAGAAAAATACAAAGACACATGTTAAAAGTGCAAAAGTAGTATCTTAATACAAGGATACGCAGATAGCCAGCGTCTTGCAGTTAGCAAGATATCTCTCTTTGCTTGAATTGCACTTTTCTTTCCATGCGGATAGCGAGCGTCTTGCAGTTAGCAATATATCTGTTTGCTTGAATTGCACTTTTCTTTCCATGCAGAATTAGAGAGCAAGTCTTTGTAGCAGATGTTATCTCTTTCAAGATGTGGTGAAATTCAAGTTGTCCTAACCATTAAATTTCATTATCTCGAGGCCTTCATATAGTCATAACCTTACGTTACCTTGGGCCTTTTGGGGAAAAATCTAATTATGCCAATTTGCGAGCTACGGTTCCCGAAAATGGCAGAAAGGCCCCAGCGAGATTTGAACTCGCGACCTCTGGTCTACAAGACCAGTGCTCTAACCCCTGAGCTATGGAGCCCTATTTTTCTAATGTTGGACAGCATTTTTTTTGCACTAGAGCTAGAGCGCTAAAGGAGCAAGAGAACCTAAAGAGCAAGCTGTGAAAAGCTGAAACTGCTGTCAGAAGTGGGATTCGAACCCACGCCTCCAGTGGAGACTGCGACCTGAACGCAGCGCCTTAGACCGCTCGGCCATCCTGACCTGTTGAGAAGTGCTTTAGCAAGATCCCGTGATGCTCATATGTAGTCTAATGTGCTGCTATCTCTGCGGAGGCCTACGTCTCAACGTTTAGGCTTCATGTCACTCTTCCGCCTGGAGCTCAAGGAACAAAAGAAATCTGTTGAACGTCACATGATGGAGAAAATGCTCTACAACAAGCCTCACCCTTTTCACCTTTTTCTTGCTACCTTCCTCATGTACAAAGCATTGGAAGAAAAATACAAAGACACATGTTAAAAGTGCAAAAGTAGTATCTTAATACAAGGATACGCAGATATCCAGCGTCTTGCAGTTAGCAAGATATCTCTCTTTGCTTGAATTGCACTTTTCTTTCCATGCGGATAGCGAGCGTCTTGCAGTTAGCAAGATATCTGTTTGCTTGAATTGCACTCTTCTTTCCATGCAGAATTAGAGAGCGAGTCTTTGTAGCAGATGTTATCTCTTTCAAGATGTGGTGAAATTCAAGTTGTCCTAACCATTAAATTTCATTATCTCGAGGCCTTCATATAGTCATAACCTTACGTTACCTTGGGCCTTTTGGGGAAAAATCTAATTATGCCAATTTGCGAGCTACGGTTCCCGAAAATGGAAGAAAGGCCCCAGCGAGATTTGAACTCGCGACCTCTGGTTTACAAGACCAGTGCTCTAACCCCTGAGCTATGGAGCCCTATTTTTCTAGTGTTGGACAGCATTTTTTTTGCACTAGAGCTAGAGCGCTAAAGGAGCAAGAGAACCTAAAGAGCAAGCTGTGAAAAGCTGAAACTGCTGTCAGAAGTGGGATTCGAACCCTCGCCTCCAGTGGAGACTGCGACCTGAACGCAGCGCCTTAGACCGCTCGGCTATCCTGACCTGTTGAGGAGTGCTTTAGCAAGATCCCGTGATGCTCATATGTAGTCTAATGTGCTGCTATCTCTGCGGAGGCCTACGTCTCAACGTTTTGGCTTCATGTCGCTCTTCCGCCTGGAGCTCAAGGAACAAAAGAAATCTGTTGAACGTCATATGATGGAGAAAATGCTCTACAACAAGCCTCACCCTTTTCACCTTTTTCTTGCTACCTTCCTCATGTACAAAGCATTGGAAGAAAAATACAAAGACACATGTTAAAAGTGCAAAAGTAGTATCTTAATACAAGGATACGCAGATAGCCAGCGTCTTGCAGTTAGCAAGATATCTCTCTTTGCTTGAATTGCACTTATCTTTCCATGCGGATAGCGAGCGTCTTGCAGTTAGCAATATATCTGTTTGCTTGAATTGCACTTTTCTTTCCATGCAGAATTAGAGAGCAAGTCTTTGTAGCAGATGTTATCTCTTTCAAGATGTGGTGAAATTCAACTTGTCCTAACCTTTAGATTTCATTATCTCGAGGCCTTCATATAGTCATAACCTTACGTTACCTTGGGCCTTTTGGGGAAAAATCTAATTATGCCAATTTGCGAGCTACGGTTCCCGAAAATGGCAGAAAGGCCCCAGCGAGATTTGAACTCGCGACCTCTGGTTTACAAGACCAGTGCTCTAACCCCTGAGCTATAGAGCCCTATTTTTCTAATGTTGGACAGCATTTTTTTTGCACTAGAGCTAGAGCGCTAAAGAAGCAAGAGAACCTAAAGAGCAAGCTGTGAAAAGCAGAAACTGCTGTCAGAAGTGGGATTCGAACCCACGCCTCCAGTGGAGACTGCGACCTGAACGCAGCGCCTTAGACCGCTCGGCCATCCTGACCTGTTGAGGAGTGCTTTAGCAAGATCCCGTGATGCTCATATGTAGTCTAATGTGCTGCTATCTCTGCGGAGGCCTACGTGTCAACGTTTAGGCTTCATGTCACTCTTCCGCCTGGAGCTCAAGGAACAAAAGAAATCTGCTGAACGTCACATGATGGAGAAAATGCTCTACAACAAGCCTCACCCTTTTCACCTTTTTCTTGCTACCTTCCTCATGTACAAAGCATTGGAAGAAAAATACAAAGACACATGTTAAAAGTGCAAAAGTAGTATCTTAATACAAGGACACGCAGATATCCAGCGTCCTGCAGTTAGCAAGATATCTCTCTTTGCTTGAATTGCACTTTTCTTTCCATGCGGATAGCGAGCGTCTTGCAGTTAGCAAGATATCTGTTTGCTTGAATTGCACTCTTCTTTCCATGCAGAATTAGAGAGCGAGTCTTTGTAGCAGATGTTATCTCTTTCAAGATGTGGGGAAATTCAAGTTGTCCTAACCTTTAGATTTCATAATCTCGAGGCCTTCATATAGTCATAACCTAACCGTTACCTTGGGCCTTTTGGGGAAAAATCTAATTATGCCAATTTGCGAGCTACGGTTCCTGAAAACGGCAGAAAAGCCCCAGTGAGATTTGAACTCGCGACCCCTGGTTTACAAGACCAGTGCTCTAACCCCTGAGCTATGGAGCCCTGTTTTTCTAATTTTGGACAGCATTTTTTTTGCACTAAAGCTAGAGCGTTAAAGGAGCAAGAGAACCTAAAGAGCAAGCTGTGAAAAGCTGAAACTGCTTTCAGTAGTGGGATTCGAACCCACGCCTCCAGTGGAGACTGCAACCTGAACGCAGCGCCTTAGACCGCTCGGTCATCCTTACCTGTTGAGGAGTGCTTCAGCAAGATCCCGTGAGGCTCATATGTAGTCTAATGTGCTGCTATCTCTACGGAGGCCTACGTGTCAACGTTTTGGCTTCATGTCGCTCTTCCGCCTGGAGCTCAAGGAACAAAAGTAATCTGTTGAATGTCACATGATGGAGAAAATGCTCAACAACAAGCCTCACCCTTTTCACCTTTTTCTTGCTACCTTCCTCATGTACAAAGCATTGGAAGAAAAATACAAAGACACATGTTAAAAGTGCAAAAGTAGTATCTTAATATAAGGACACGCAGATAGCCAGCGTCTTGCAGTTAGCAAGATATCTCTCTTTGCTTGAATTGCACTTTTCTTTCCATGCGGATAGCGAGCGTCTTGCAGTTAGCAAGATATCTGTTTGCTTGAATTGCACTCTTCTTTCCATGCAGAATTAGAGAGCGAGTCTTTGTAGCAGATGTTATCTCTTTCAAGATGTGGGGAAATTCAACTTGTCCTAACCTTTAGATTTCATAATCTCGAGGCCTTCATATAGTCATAACCTAACCATTACCTTGGGCCTTTTGGGGAAAAATCTATTTATGCCAATTTGCGAGCTACGGTTCCTGAAAACAGCAGAAAGGCCCCAGCGAGATTTGAACTCGCGACCCCTGGTTTACAAGACCAGTGCTCTAACCCCTGAGCTATGGAGCCCTGTTTTTCTAATTTTGGACAGCATTTTTTTTGCACTAGAGCTAGAGCGCTAAAGGAGCAAGAGAACCTAAAGAGCAAGCTGTGAAAAGCTGAAACTGCTGTCAGTAGTGGGATTCGAACCCACGCCTCCAGTGGAGACTGCGACCTGAACGCAGCGCCTTAGACCGCTCGGTCATCCTGACCTGTCGAGGAGTGCTTCAGCAAGATCCCGTGAGGCTCATATGTAGTCTAATGTGCTGCTATCTCTGCGGAGGCCTACGTCTCAACGTTTTGGCTTCATGTCGCTCTTCCGCCTGGAGCTCAAGGAACAAAAGTAATCTGTTGAACGTCACATGATGGAGAAAATGCTCTACAACAAGCCTCACCCTTTTCACCTTTTTCTTGCTACCTTCCTCATGTACAAAGCATTGGAAGAAAAATACAAAGACACATGTTAAAAGTGCAAAAGTAGTATCTTAATACAATGATACGCAGATATCCAGCGTCTTGCAGTTAGCAAGATATTTCTCTTTGCTTGAATTGCACTTTTCTTTCCATGCGGATAGCGAGCGTCTTGCAGTTAGCAAGATATCTCTCTTTGCTTGAATTGCACTTTTCTTTCCATGCGGATAGCGAGCGTCTTGCAGTTAGCAAGATATCTGTTTGCTTGAATTGCACTCTTCTTTCCATGCAGAATTAGAGAGCGAGTCTTTGTAGCAGATGTTATCTCTTTCAAGATGTGGTGAAATTCAAGTTGTCCTAACCATTAAATTTCATCATCTCGAGGCCTTCATATAGTCATAACCTTACGTTACTTTGGGCCTTTTGGGGAAAAATCTAATTATGCCAATTTGCGAGCTACGGTTCCCGAAAATGGCAGAAAGGCCCCAGTGAGATTTGAACTCGCGACCTCTGGTTTACAAGACCAGTGCTCTAACCCCTGAGCTATGGAGCCCTATTTTTTTCATGTTGGATAGCATTTTTTTTGCACTAGAGCTAGAGCGCTAAAGGAGCAAGAGAACCTAAAGAGCAAGGTGTGAAAAGCTGAAACTGCTTTCAGAAGTGGGATTCGAACCCACGCCTCCAGTGGAGACTGCGACCTGAACGCAGCGCCTTAGACCGCTCGGCCATCCTGACCTGTTGAGGAGTGCTTTAGCAAGATCCCGTGATGCTCATATGTAGTCTAATGTGCTGCTATCTCTGCGGAGGCCTACGTGTCAACGTTTTGGCTTCATGTCGCTCTTCCGCCTGGAGCTCAAGGAACAAAAGTAATCTGTTTTCAGAAGTTATCTGCTTTCAGAAGTGGGATTCGAACCCACGCCTCCAGTGGAGACTGCGACCTGAACGCAGCGCCTTAGACCGCTCGGCCATCCTGACCTGTTGAGGAGTGCTTTAGCAAGATCCCGTGATGCTCATATGTAGTCTAATGTGCTGCTATCTCTGCGGAGGCCTACGTGTCAACGTTTTGGCTTCATGTCGCTCTTCCGCCTGGAGCTCAAGGAACAAAAGTAATCTGTTGAACGTCACATGATGGAGAAAATGCTCTACAACAAGCCTCACCCTTTTCACCTTTTTCTTGCTACCTTCCTCATGTACAAAGCATTGGAAGAAAAATACAAAGACACATGTTAAAAGTGCAAAAGTAGTATCTTAATACAAGGATACGCAGATATCCAGCGTCTTGCAGTTAGCAAGATATCTCTCTTTGCTTGAATTGCACTTTTCTTTCCATGCGGATAGCGAGCGTCTTGCAGTTAGCAATATATCTGTTTGCTTGAATTGCACTTTTCTTTCCATGCAGAATTAGAGAGCAAGTCTTTGTAGCAGATGTTATCTCTTTCAAGATGTGGTGAAATTCAAGTTGTCCTAACCATTAAATTTCATTATCTCGAGGCCTTCATATAGTCATAACCTTACGATACCTTGGGCCTTTTGGGGAAAAATCTAATTATGCCAATTTGCGAGCTACGGTTCCCGAAAATGGCAGAAAGGCCCCAGCGAGATTTGAACTTGCGACCTCTGGTTTACAAGACCAGTGCTCTAACCCCTGAGCTATGGAGCCCTATTTTTCTAATGTTGGACAGCATTTTTTTTGCACTAGAGCTAGAGCGCTAAAGGAGCAAGAGAACCTAAAGAGCAAGCTGTGAAAAGCTGAAACTGCTGTCAGAAGTGGGATTCGAACCCACGCCTCCAGTGGAGACTGCGACCTGAACGCAGCGCCTTAGACTGCTCGGCCATCCTGACCTGTTGAGGAGTGCTTTAGCAAGATCCCGTGATGCTCATATGTAGTCTAATGTGCTGCTATCTCTGCGGAGGCCTACGTCTCAACGTTTTGGCTTCATGTCGCTCTTCCGCCTGGAGCTCAAGGAACAAAAGAAATCTGTTGAACGTCATATGATGGAGAAAATGCTCTACAACAAGCCTCACCCTTTTCACCTTTTTCTTGCTACCTTCCTCATGTACAAAGCATTGGAAGAAAAATACAAAGACACATGTTAAAAGTGCAAAAGTAGTATCTTAATACAAGGATACGCAGATAGGCAGCGTCTTGCAGTTAGCAAGATATCTCTCTTTGCTTGAATTGCACTTTTCTTTCCATGCGGATAGCGAGCGTCTTGCAGTTAGCAATATATCTGTTTGCTTGAATTGCACTTTTCTTTCCATGCAGAATTAGAGAGCAAGTCTTTGTAGCAGATGTTATCTCTTTCAAGATGTGGTGAAATTCAAGTTGTCCTAACCATTAAATTTCATTATCTCGAGGCCTTCATATAGTCATAACCTTACGTTACCTTGGGCCTTTTGGGGAAAAATCTAATTATGCCAATTTGCGAGCTACGGTTCCCGAAAATGGCAGAAAGGCCCCAGCGAGATTTGAACTCGCGACCTCTGGTTTACAAGACCAGTGCTCTAACCCCTGAGCTATGGAGCCCTATTTTTCTAATGTTGGACAGCATTTTTTTTGCACTAGAGCTAGAGCGCTAAAGGAGCAAGAGAACCTAAAGAGCAAGCTGTGAAAAGCTGAAACTGCTGTCAGAAGTGGGATTCGAACCCACGCCTCCAGTGGAGACTGCGACCTGAACGCAGCGCCTTAGACCGCTCGGCCATCCTGACCTGTTGAGGAGTGCTTTAGCAAGATCCCGTGATGCTCATATGTAGTCTAATGTGCTGCTATCTCTGCGGAGGCCTACGTCTCAACGTTTTGGCTTCATGTCGCTCTTCCGCCTGGAGCTCAAGGAACAAAAGAAATCTGTTGAACGTCATATGATGGAGAAAATGCTCTACAACAAGCCTCACCCTTTTCACCTTTTTCTTGCTACCTTCCTCATGTACAAAGCATTGGAAGAAAAATACAAAGACACATGTTAAAAGTGCAAAAGTAGTATCTTAATACAAGGATACGCAGATAGCCAGCGTCTTGCAGTTAGCAAGATATCTCTCTTTGCTTGAATTGCACTTTTCTTTCCATGCGGATAGCGAGCGTCTTGCAGTTAGCAAGATATCTGTTTGCTTGAATTGCACTCTTCTTTCCATGCAGAATTAGAGAGCGAGTCTTTGTAGCAGATGTTATCTCTTTCAAGATGTGGGGAAATTCAAGTTGTCCTAACCATTAAATTTCATCATCTCGAGGCCTTCATATCATCATAACCTTACGTTACCTTGGGCCTTTTGGGGGAAAATCTAATTATGCCAATTTGCGAGCTACGGTTCCCGAAAATGGCAGAAAGGCCCCAGCGAGATTTGAACTCGCGACTTCTGGTCTACAAGACCAATGCTCTAACCCCTGAGCTATGGAGCCCTATTTTTCTAATGTTGGACAGCATTTTTTTTGCACTAGAGCTAGAGCGCTAAAGGAGCAAGAGAACCTAAAGAGCAAGCTGTGAAAAGCTGAAACTGCTGTCAGAAGTGGGATTCGAACCCACGCCTCCAGTGGAGACTGCGACCTGAACGCAGCGCCTTAGACCGCTCGGCCATCCTGACCTGTTGAGGAGTGCTTTAGCAAGATCCCGTGATGCTCATATGTAGTCTAATGTGCTGCTATCTCTGCGGAGGCCTACGTCTCAACGTTTTGGCTTCATGTCGCTCTTCCGCCTGGAGCTCAAGGAACAAAAGAAATCTGTTGAACGTCATATGATGGAGAAAATGCTCTACAACAAGCCTCACCCTTTTCACCTTTTTCTTGCTACCTTCCTCATGTACAAAGCATTGGAAGAAAAATACAAAGACACATGTTAAAAGTGCAAAAGTAGTATCTTAATACAAGGATACGCAGATAGCCAGCGTCTTGCAGTTAGCAAGATATCTCTCTTTGCTTGAATTGCACTTTTCTTTCCATGCGGATGGCGAGCGTCTTGCAGTTAGCAATATATCTGTTTGCTTGAATTGCACTTTTCTTTCCATGCAGAATTAGAGAGCAAGTCTTTGTAGCAGATGTTATCTCTTTCAAGATGTGGTGAAATTCAAGTTGTCCTAACCATTAAATTTCATTATCTCGAGGCCTTCATATAGTCATAACCTTACGTTACCTTGGGCCTTTTGGGGAAAAATCTAATTATGCCAATTTGCGAGCTACGGTTCCCGAAAATGGAAGAAAGGCCCCAGCGAGATTTGAACTCGCGACCTCTGGTTTACAAGACCAGTGCTCTAACCCCTGAGCTATGGAGCCCTATTTTTCTAATGTTGGACAGCATTTTTTTTGCACTAGAGCTAGAGCGCTAAAGGAGCAAGAGAACCTAAAGAGCAAGCTGTGAAAAGCTGAAACTGCTGTCAGAAGTGGGATTCGAACCCACGCCTCCAGTGGAGACTGCGACCTGAACGCAGCGCCTTAGACCGCTCGGCCATCCTGACCTGCTGAGGAGTGCTTTAGCAAGATCCCGTGATGCTCATATGTAGTCTAATGTGCTGCTATCTCTGCGGAGGCCTACGTCTCAACGTTTAGGCTTCATGTCACTCTTCCGCCTGGAGCTCAAGGAACAAAAGAAATCTGTTGAACGTCACATGATGGAGAAAATGCTCTACAACAAGCCTCACCCTTTTCACCTTTTTCTTGCTACCTTCCTCATGTACAAAGCATTGGAAGAAAAATACAAAGACACATGTTAAAAGTGCAAAAGTAGTATCCTAATACAAGGATACCCAGATATCCAGCGTCTTGCAGTTAGCAAGATATCTCTCTTTGCTTGAATTGCACTTTTCTTTCCATGTGGATAGCGAGCGTCTTGCAGTTAGCAAGATATCTGTTTGCTTGATTTGCACTCTTCTTTCCATGCAGAATTAGAGAGCGAGTCTTTGTAGCAGATGTTATCTCTTTCAAGATGTGGGGAAATTCAAGTTGTCCTAACCTTTAGATTTCATAATCTCGAGGCCTTCATATAGTCATAACCTAACCGTTACCTTGGGCCTTTTGGGGAAAAATCTAATTATGTCAATTTGCGAGCTACGGTTACCGAAAACGGCAGAAAGGCCCCAGCGAGATTTGAACTTGCGACCCCTGGTTTACAAGACCAGTGCTCTAACCCCTGAGCTATGGAGCCCTGTTTTTCTAATGTTGGACAGCATTTTTTTTGCACTAGAGCTAGAGCGCTAAAGGAGCAAGAGAACCTAAAGAGCAAGCTGTGAAAAGCTGAAACTGCGGTCAGAAGTGGTATTCGAACCCACGCCTCCAGTGGAGACTGCGACCTGAATGCAGCGCCTTAGACCGCTCGGTCATCCTGACCTGTTGAGGAGTGCTTCAGCAAGATCCCGTGAGGCTCATATGTAGTCTAATGTGCTGCTATCTCTGCGGAGGCCTACGTGTCAACGTTTAGGCTTCATGTCGCTCTTCCGCCTGGAGCTCAAGGAACAAAAGTAATCTGTTGAACGTCACATGATGGAGAAAATGCTGTACAACAAGCCTCACCCTTTTCACCTTTTTCTTGCTACCTTCCTCATGTACAAAGCATTGGAAGAAAAATACAAAGACACATGTTAAAAGTGCAAAAGTAGTATCCTAATACAAGGACACGCAGATAGGCAGCGTCTTGCAGTTAGCAATATATCTCTCTTTGCTTGAATTGCACTTTTCTTTCCATGCGGATAGCGAGCATCTTGCAGTTAGCAAGATATCTGTTTGCTTGAATTGCACTCTTCTTTCCATGCAGAATTAGAGAGCGAGTGTTTGTAGCAGATGTTATCTCTTTCAAGATGTGGGGAAATTCAAGTTGTCCTAACCATTAAATTTCATCATCTCGAGGCCTTCATATAGTCATAAACTTACGTTACCTTGGGCCTTTTGGGGGAAAATCTAATTATGCCAATTTGCGAGCTACGGTTCCCGAAAATGGCAGAAAGGCCCCAGCGAGATTTGAACTCGCGACCTCTGGTTTAACAAGACCAGTGCTCTAACCCCTGAGCTATGGAGCCCTATTTTTCTAATGTTGGACAGCATTTTTTTTGCACTAGAGCTAGAGCGCTAAAGGAGCAAGAGAACCTAAAGAGCAAGCTGTGAAAAGCTGAAACTGCTGTCAGAAGTGGGATTCGAACCCACGCCTCCAGTGGAGACTGCGACCTGAACGCAGCGCCTTAGACCGCTCGGCTATCCTCACCTGTTGAGGAGTGCTTTAGCAAGATCCCGTGATGCTCATATGTAGTCTAATGTGCTGCTATCTCTGCGGAGGCCTACGTGTCAACGTTTAGGCTTCATGTCACTCTTCCGCCTGGAGCTCAAGGAACAAAAGAAATCTGTTGAACGTCATATGATGGAGAAAATGCTCTACAACAAGCCTCACCCTTTTCACCTTTTTCTTGCTACCTTCCTCATGTACAAAGCATTGGAAGAAAAATACAAAGACACATGTTAAAAGTGCAAAAGTAGTATCTTAATACAAGGATACGCAGATATCCAGCGTCTTGCAGTTAGCAAGATATCTCTCTTTGCTTGAATTGCACTTTTCTTTCCATGCGGATAGCGAGTGTCTTGCAGTTAGCAAGATATCTGTTTGCTTGAATTGCACTCTTCTTTCCATGCAGAATTAGAGAGCGAGTCTTTGTAGCAGATGTTATCTCTTTCAAGATGTGGTGAAATTCAAGTTGTCCTAACCTTTAGATTTCATAATCTCGAGGCCTTCATATAGTCATAACCTAACCGTTACCTTGGGCCTTTTGGGGAAAAATCTAACTTTGCCAATTTGCGAACTACGGTTCCCGAAAACGGCAGAAAGGCCCCAGCGAGATTTGAACTCACGACCCCTGGTTTACAAGACCAGTGCTCTAACCCCTGAGCTATGGAGCCCTGTTTTTCTGATTTTGGACAGCATTTTTTTTGCACTAGAGCTAGAGCGCTAAAGAAGCAAGAGAACCTAAAGAGCAAGCTGTGAAAAGCAGAAACTGCTGTCAGAAGTGGGATTCGAACCCACGCCTCCAGTGGAGACTGCGACCTGAACGCAGCGCCTTAGACCGCTCGGCCATCCTGACCTGTTGAGGAGTGCTTTAGCAAGATCCCGTGATGCTCATATGTAGTCTAATGTGCTGCTATCTCTGCGGAGGCCTACGTGTCAACGTTTAGGCTTCATGTCACTCTTCCGCCTGGAGCTCAAGGAACAAAAGAAATCTGTTGAACGTCACATGATGGAGAAAATGCTCTACAACAAGCCTCACCCTTTTCACCTTTTTCTTGCTACCTTCCTCATGTACAAAGCATTGGAAGAAAAATACAAAGACACATGTTAAAAGTGCAAAAGTAGTATCTTAATACAAGGACACGCAGATATCCAGCGTCCTGCAGTTAGCAAGATATCTCTCTTTGCTTGAATTGCACTTTTCTTTCCATGCGGATAGCGAGCGTCTTGCAGTTAGCAAGATATCTGTTTGCTTGAATTGCACTCTTCTTTCCATGCAGAATTAGAGAGCGAGTCTTTGTAGCAGATGTTATCTCTTTCAAGATGTGGGGAAATTCAAGTTGTCCTAACCTTTAGATTTCATAATCTCGAGGCCTTCATATAGTCATAACCTAACCGTTACCTTGGGCCTTTTGGGGAAAAATCTAATTATGCCAATTTGCGAGCTACGGTTCCCGAAAACGGCAGAAAAGCCCCAGCGAGATTTGAATTCGCGACCCCTGGTTTACAAGACCAGTGCTCTAACCCCTGAGCTATGGAGCCCTGTTTTTCTAATTTTGGACAGCATTTTTTTTGCACTAGAGCTAGAGCGCTAAAGGAGCAAGAGAACCTAAAGAGCTAGCTGTGAAAAGCTGAAACTGCTGTCAGAAGTGGGATTCGAACCCACGCCTCCAGTGGAGACTGCGACCTGAACGCAGCGCCTTAGACCGCTCGGCCATCCTGACCTGTTAAGGAATTCTTTAGCAAGATCCCATGATGATCATATGTAGTCTAATGTGCTGCTATCTCTGCGGAGGCCTACGTTTCAACGTTTAGGCTTCATGTCACTCTTCCGCCTGGAGCTCAAGGAACAAAAGAAATCTGTTGAACGTCACATGATGGAGAAAATGCTCTACAACAAGCCTCACCCTTTTCACCTTTTTCTTGCTACCTTCCTCATGTACAAAGCATTGGAAGAAAAATACAAAGACACATGTTAAAAGTGCAAAAGTAGTATCTTAATACAAGGACACGCAGATATCCAGCGTCTTGCAGTTAGCAAGATATCTCTCTTTGCTTGAATTGCACTTTTCTTTCCATGCGGATAGCGAGCGTCTTGCAGTTAGCAAGATATCTGTTTGCTTGAATTGCACTCTTCTTTCCATGCAGAATTAGAGAGCGAGTCTTTGTAGCAGATGTTATCTCTTTCAAGATGTGGGGAAATTCAAGTTGTCCTAACCTTTAGATTTCATAATCTCGAGGCTTTCATATAGTCATAACCTAACCGTTACCTTGGGCCTTTTGGGGAAAAATCTAATTATGCCAATTTGCGAGCTATGGTTCCTGAAAACGGCAGAAAGGCCCCAGCGAGATTTGAACTCGCGACCCCTGGTTTACAAGACCAGTGCTCTAACCCCTGAGCTATGGAGCCCTGTTTTTCAAATTTTGGACAGCATTGTTTTGCACTAAAGCTAGAGCGCTAAAGGAGCAAGAGAACCTAAAGAGCTAGCTGTGAAAAGCTGAAACTGCTGTCAGAAGTGGGATTCGAACCCACGCCTCCAGTGGAGACTGCGACCTGAACGCAGCGCCTTAGACCGCTCGGCCATCCTGACCTGTTAAGGAATTCTTTAGCAAGATCCCATGATGATCATATGTAGTCTAATGTGCTGCTATCTCTGCGGAGGCCTACGTTTCAACGTTTAGGCTTCATGTCACTCTTCCGCCTGGAGCTCAAGGAACAAAAGAAATCTGTTGAACGTCACATGATGGAGAAAATGCTCTACAACAAGCCTCACCCTTTTCACCTTTTTCTTGCTACCTTCCTCATGTACAAAGCATTGGAAGAAAAATACAAAGACACATGTTAAAAGTGCAAAAGTAGTATCTTAATACAAGGACACGCAGATATCCAGCGTCTTGCAGTTAGCAAGATATCTCTCTTTGCTTGAATTGCACTTTTCTTTCCATGCGGATAGCGAGCGTCTTGCAGTTAGCAAGATATCTGTTTGCTTGAATTGCACTCTTCTTTCCATGCAGAATTAGAGAGCGAGTCTTTGTAGCAGATGTTATCTCTTTCAAGATGTGGGGAAATTCAAGTTGTCCTAACCTTTAGATTTCATAATCTCGAGGCCTTCATATAGTCATAACCTTACGTTACCTTGGGCCTTTTGGGGAAAAATCTAATTATGTCAGTTTGCGAGCTACGGTTCCCGAAAACGGCAGAAAGGCCCCAGCGAGATTTGAACTCGCGACCCCTGGTTTACAAGACCAGTGCTCTAACCCCTAAACTATGGAGCCCTGTTTTTCTAATTTTGGACAGCATTTTTTTTGCACTAAAGCTAGAGCGCTAAAGGAGCAAGAGAACCTAAAGAGCAAGCTGTGAAAAGCTGAAACTGCTGTCAGAAGTGGGATTCGAACCCACGCCTCCAGTGGAGACTGCAACCTGAACGCAGCGCCTTAGACTGCTCGGCCATCCTGACCTGTTGAGGAGTGCTTCAGCAAGATCCCGTGACGCTCATATGTTGTCTAATGTGCTGCTATCTCTGCGGAGGCCTACGTCTCAACGTTTTGGCTTCATGTCGCTCTTCCGCCTGGAGCTCAAGGAACAAAAGAAATCTGTTGAACGTCACATGATGGAGAAAATGCTCTACAACAAGCCTCACCCTTTTCACCTTTTTCTTGCTACCTTCCTCATGTACAAAGCATTGGAAGAAAAATACAAAGACACATGTTAAAAGTGCAAAAGTAGTATCCTAATACAAGGACACGCAGATAGCCAGCGTCTTGCAGTTAGCAAGATATCTCTCTTTGCTTGAATTGCACTTTTCTTTCCATGCGGATAGCGAGCGTCTTGCAGTTAGCAAGATATCTGTTTGCTTGAATTGCACTCTTCTTTCCATGCAGAATTAGAGAGCGAGTCTTTGTAGCAGATGTTATCTCTTTCAAGATGTGGGGAAATTCAAATTGTCCTAACCTTTAGATTTCATAATCTCGAGGCCTTCTTTGTCATAACCTAACCTTTACCTTGGGCTTTTTCGGGAAAAATCTAATTATGCCAATTTGCGAGCTACGGTTCCCGAAAACGGCAGAAAGGCCCCAGCGAGATTTGAACTCTCGACCCCTGGTTTACAAGACCAGTGCTCTAACCCCTGAGCTATGGAGCGCTGTTTTTCTAATTTTGGACAGCATTTTTTTTTGCACTAGAGCTAGAGCGCTAAAGGAGCAAGAGAACCTAAAGAGCAAGCTGTGAAAAGCTGAAACTGCTGTCAGTAGTGGGATTCGAACCCACGCCTCCAGTGGAGACTGCGACCTGAACGCAGTGCCTTAGACCGCTCGGTCATCCTGACCTGTTGAGGAGTGCTTCAGCAAGATCCCGTGAGGCTCATATGTAGTCTAATGTGCTGCTATCTCTGCGGAGGCCTACGTGTCAAAGTTTTGGCTTCATGTCGCTCTTCCGCCTGGAGCTCAAGGAACAAAAGTAATCTGTTGAACGTCACATGATGGAGAAAATGCTCTACAACAAGCCTCACCCTTTTCACCTTTTTCTTGCTACCTTCCTCATGTACAAAGCATTGGAAGAAAAATACAAAGACACATGTTAAAAGTGCAAAAGTAGTATCCTAATACAAGGACACGCAGATAGCCAGCGTCTTGCAGTTAGCAAGATATCTCTCTTTGCTTGAATTGCACTTTTCTTTCCATGCGGATAGCGAGCGTCTTGCAGTTAGCAAGATATCTGTTTGCTTGAATTGCACTCTTCTTTCCATGCAGAATTAGAGAGCGAGTCTTTGTAGCAGATGCTATCTCTTTCAAGATGTGGGGAAATTCAAGTTGTCCTAACCTTTAGATTTCATAATCTCGAGGCCTTCATATAGTCATAACCTAACCGTTACCTTGGGCCTTTTGGGGAAAAATCTAATTATGTCAATTTGCGAGCTACGGTTCCCGAAAACGGCAGAAAGGCCCCAGCGAGATTTGAACTCGCGACCCCTGGTTTACATGACCAGTGCTCTAACCCCTGAGCTATGGAGCCCTGTTTTTCTAATTTTGGACAGCATTTTTTTTGCACTAAAGCTAGAGCGCTAAAGGAGCAAGAGAACCTAAAAAGCAAGCTGTGAAAAGCTGAAACTGCTGTCAGAAGTGGGATTCGAACCCACGCCTCCAGTGGAGACTGCGACCTGAACGCAGCGCCTTAGACCGCTCGGCCATCCTGACCTGTTGATGAGTGCTTCAGCAAGATCCCGTGAGGCTCATATGTAGTCTAATGTGCTGCTATCTCTGCGGAGGCCTACGTGTCAACGTTTTGGCTTCATGTCGCTCTTCCGCCTGGAGCTCAAGGAACAAAAGTAATCTGTTGAACGTCACATGATGGAGAAAATGCTCTACAACAAGCCTCACCCTTTTCACCTTTTTCTTGCTACCTTCCTCATGTACAAAGCATTGGAAGAAAAATACAAAGACACATGTTAAAAGTGCAAAAGTAGTATCCTAATACAAGGACACGCAGATAGCCAGCGTCTTGCAGTTAGCAAGATATCTCTCTTTGCTTGAATTGCACTTTTCTTTCCATGCGGATAGCGAGCGTCTTGCAGTTAGCAAGATATCTGTTTGCTTGAATTGCACTCTTCTTTCCATGCAGAATTAGAGAGTGAGTCTTTGTAGCAGATGTTATCTCTTTCAAGATGTGGGGAAATTCAAGTTGTCCTAACCTTTAGATTTCATAATCTCGAGGCCTTCTTTGTCATAACCTAACCGTTACCTTGGGCTTTTTCGGGAAAAATCTAATTATGCCAATTTGCGAGCTACGGTTCCCTAAAACGGCAGAAAGGCCCCAGCGAGATTTGAACTCTCGACCCCTGGTTTACAAGACCAGTGCTCTAACCCCTGAGCTATGGAGCGCTGTTTTTCTAATTTTGGACAGCATTTTTTTTGCACTAGAGCTAGAGCGCTAAAGGAGCAAGAGAACCTAAAGAGCAAGCTGTGAAAAGCTGAAACTGCTGTCAGTAGTGGGATTCGAACCCACGCCTCCAGTGGAGACTGCGACCTGAACGCAGTGCCTTAGACCGCTCGGTCATCCTGACCTGTTGAGGAGTGCTTCAGCAAGATCCCGTGAGGCTCATATGTAGTCTAATGTGCTGCTATCTCTGCGGAGGCCTACGTCTCAACGTTTTGGCTTCATGTCGCTCTTCCGCCTGGAGCTCAAGGAACAAAAGTAATCTGTTGAACGTCACATGATGGAGAAAATGCTCTACAACAAGCCTCACCCTTTTCACCTTTTTCTTGCTACCTTCCTCATGTACAAAGCATTGGAAGAAAAATACAAAGACACATGTTAAAAGTGCAAAAGTAGTATCCTAATACAAGGACACGCAGATAGCCAGCGTCTTGCAGTTAGCAAGATATCTCTCTTTGCTTGAATTGCACTTTTCTTTCCATGCGGATAGCGAGCGTCTTGCAGTTAGCAAGATATCTGTTTGCTTGAATTGCACTCTTCTTTCCATGCAGAATTAGAGAGCGAGTCTTTGTAGCAGATGCTATCTCTTTCAAGATGTGGGGAAATTCAAGTTGTCCTAACCTTTAGATTTCATAATCTCGAGGCCTTCATATATTCATAACCTAACCGTTACCTTGGGCCTTTTGGGGAAAAATCTAATTATGTCAATTTGCGAGCTACGGTTCCCGAAAACGGCAGAAAGGCCCCAGCGAGATTTGAACTCGCGACCCCTGGTTTACATGACCAGTGCTCTAACCCCTGAGCTATGGAGCCCTGTTTTTCTAATTTTGGACAGCATTTTTTTTGCACTAAAGCTAGAGCGCTAAAGGAGCAAGAGAACCTAAAAAGCAAGCTGTGAAAAGCTGAAACTGCTGTCAGAAGTGGGATTCGAACCCACGCCTCCAGTGGAGACTGCGACCTGAACGCAGCGCCTTAGACCGCTCGGCCATCCTGACCTGTTGATGAGTGCTTCAGCAAGATCCCGTGAGGCTCATATGTAGTCTAATGTGCTGCTATCTCTGCGGAGGCCTACGTCTCAACGTTTTGGCTTCATGTCGCTCTTCCGCCTGGAGCTCAAGGAACAAAAGTAATCTGTTGAACGTCACATGATGGAGAAAATGCTCTACAACAAGCCTCACCCTTTTCACCTTTTTCTTGCTACCTTCCTCATGTACAAAGCATTGGAAGAAAAATACAAAGACACATGTTAAAAGTGCAAGAGTAGTATCCTAATACAAGGACACGCAGATAGCCAGCGTCTTGCAGTTAGCAAGATATCTCTCTTTGCTTGAATTGCACTTTTCTTTCCATGCGGATAGCGAGCGTCTTGCAGTTAGCAAGATATCTGTTTGCTTGAATTGCACTCTTCTTTCCATGCAGAATTAGAGAGTGAGTCTTTGTAGCAGATGTTATCTCTTTCAAGATGTGGGGAAATTCAAGTTGTCCTAACCTTTAGATTTCATAATCTCGAGGCCTTCTTTGTCATAACCTAACCGTTACCTTGGGCTTTTTCGGGAAAAATCTAATTATGCCAATTTGCGAGCTACGGTTCCCTAAAACGGCAGAAAGGCCCCAGCGAGATTTGAACTCTCGACCCCTGGTTTACAAGACCAGTGCTCTAACCCCTGAGCTATGGAGCGCTGTTTTTCTAATTTTGGACAGCATTTTTTTTGCACTAGAGCTAGAGCGCTAAAGGAGCAAGAGAACCTAAAGAGCAAGCTGTGAAAAGCTGAAACTGCTGTCAGAAGTGGGATTCGAACCCACGCCTCCAGTGGAGACTGCGACCTGAACGCAGCGCCTTAGACAGCTCGGCCATCCTGACCTGTTGAGGAGTGCTTCAGCAAGATCCCGTGACGCTCATATGTTGTCTAATGTGCTGCTATCTCTGCGGAGGCCTACGTCTCAACGTTTTGGCTTCATGTCGCTCTTCCGCCTGGAGCTCAAGGAACAAAAGAAATCTGTTGAACGTCACATGATGGAGAAAATGCTCTACAACAAGCCTCACCCTTTTCACCTTTTTCTTGCTACCTTCCTCATGTACAAAGCATTGGAAGAAAAATACAAAGACACATGTTAAAAGTGCAAAAGTAGTATCCTAATACAAGGACACGCAGATAGCCAGCGTCTTGCAGTTAGCAAGATATCTCTCTTTGCTTGAATTGCACTTTTCTTTCCATGCGGATAGCGAGCGTCTTGCAGTTAGCAAGATATCTGTTTGCTTGAATTGCACTCTTCTTTCCATGCAGAATTAGAGAGCGAGTCTTTGTAGCAGATGTTATCTCTTTCAAGATGTGGTGAAATTCAAGTTGTCCTAACCATTAAATTTCATCATCTCGAGGCCTTCATATCATCATAACCTTACGTTACCTTGGGCCTTTTGGGGGAAAATCTAATTATGCCAATTTGCGAGCTACGGTTCCCGAAAATGGCAGAAAGGCCCCCGCGAGATTTGAACTCGCGACCTCTGGTCTACAAGACCAGTGCTCTAACCCCTGAGCTATGGAGCCCTATTTTCCTAATGTTGGACAGCATTTTTTTTGCACTAGAGCTAGAGCGCTAAAGGAGCAAGAGAACCTAAAGAGCAAGCTGTGAAAAGCTGAAACTGCTGTCAGAAGTGGGATTCGAACCCATGCCTCCAGTGGAGACTGCGACCTGAACGCAGCGCCTTAGACCGCTCGGCCATCCTGACCTGTTGAGGAGTGCTTTAGCAAGATCCCGTGATGCTCATATGTAGTCTAATGTGCTGCTATCTCTGCGGAGGCCTACGTGTCAACGTTTAGGCTTCATGTCGCTCTTCCGCCTGGAGCTCAAGGAACAAAAGTAATCTGTTGAACGTCACATGATGGAGAAAATGCTCAACAACAAGCCTCACCCTTTTCACCTTTTTCTTGCTACCTTCCTCATGTACAAAGCATTGGAAGAAAAATACAAAGACACATGTTAAAAGTGCAAAAGTAGTATCTTAATATAAGGACACGCAGATAGCCAGCGTCTTGCAGTTAGCAAGATATCTCTCTTTGCTTGAATTGCACTTTTCTTTCCATGCGGATAGCGAGCGTCTTGCAGTTAGCAAGATATCTGTTTGCTTGAATTGCACTCTTCTTTCCATGCAGAATTAGAGAGCGAGTGTTTGTAGCAGATGTTATCTCTTTCAAGATGTGGTGAAATTCAAGTTGTCCTAACCATTAAATTTCATCATCTCGAGGCCTTCATATAGTCATAACCTTACGTTACCTTGGGCCTTTTGGGGGAAAATCTAATTATGCCAATTTGCGAGCTACGGTTCCCGAAAATGGCAGAAAGGCCCCAGTGAGATTTGAACTCGCGACCTCTGGTCTACAAGACCAGTGCTCTAACCCCTGAGCTATGGAGCCCTATTTTTAAAATGTTGGACAGCATTTTTTTTGCACTAGAGCTAGAGCGCTAAAGGAGCAAGAGAACCTAAAGAGCAAGCTGTGAAAAGCTGAAACTGCTTTCAGAAGTGGGATTCGAACCCACGCCTCCAGTGGAGACTGCGACCTGAACGCAGCGCCTTAGACAGCTCGGCCATCCTGACCTGTTGAGGAGTGCTTTAGCAAGATCCCGTGATGCTCATATGTAGTCTAATGTGCTGCTATCTCTGCGGAGGCCTACGTCTCAACGTTTAGGCTTCATGTC
>NW_028317947.1:8725000-8737500 GCF_062004578.1 Staurois parvus | reverse complement strand
GACCGGGACTTACCAGAGTCTCTCACATTACACAGTCTTATGACTGTACATAACCATGCCACCAGAAAGATGTACAGGCTGTTTCGAAACCTGATGTTACCTTAGGAGGAATTGGGTCTCCTTGGGCACTGAGATGACCACATAAAGCATTGTGTAGGCACAGACATGCTCTCCACAAGCACTAATGCTGGTTTGCATACACTATTTATTTGGTTGACCACAACGTCACCATATGTATGTGATACTACCAAATTTTCTTTTTGGAGTTAAACTTTTTGCACTTTTTCAAAACTCTCTAATACTACATATTTCCCACCCACCCTTTTTCCTTTGTTGGATCCTCCTGACTCTCAGACTTCCTGTTTTTGAGATGCTGACCCTGAATGACACTTGAACATAGATACTTCCGATCTTCTGGATCAAAAGATACAAAGCATTGTCAGGAGGAGTATTGTAATCTCTGTGAGAGGTGATAAATAGCTGTAAGTGTAAAGCAGGCCATAGACGATGCAATTTCCTTCCTTCTTTCCAACTTATGGTTGCAGGCAGGGGCGGACTGACAACTCATGGGGCCCCCGGGCAATAGGGGATCATGGGGCCCCTGTGTCCTTGCCCAAACTCAAAAAAGCCTATGAAAAAGGTACCAGGGGCATCTCATGGGGCCCCCTACTGACCCCGGGCCCTCGGGCAGTGCCCGAGTTTCCAAATGGTCAGTCCGCCCCTGATCACAAGTAGTGTGAGCTTTCCCACTCTGTTCTTGGAGAAGGGTGCAGAATACCTGCATGTCTACTGCCATTGCTACTAAAGCTAGCATGGGAATTAATGCTGGATATGTACAGAGCAGGTGCAGCATGGCTTGGGGCACATTACATAAAAAAAGCCACAGGATGGTGGCAGTCCTGTTCTGGGTTGAATGATGTTTAGTGTCATTCAACTTATTTCTTTTGAGCCTTGGACGTCAAGAACATGCATCTTGGCTCTGCGTCATGAATCCGAGCGCTGAGCTGAGCTCACAAGAGAATGCAGGGCAACCTTCTCTGCACCATTCAGGACTACTCACCACCGCCACATGAAAAAGAGGATGGGAAAATTGAAGAGAGGGAACTGGAGGAACGGATTCATAAAATATGGTTGGCTGCCCATCATTGCACAGGATCATCCACTTACTGTCCATATGCCCCTGCCCTATGCCTCAGTTTCAGATTCCTGACAGTGACAGCAGTGGACCACACATGCGCAATCAGGGGCGGACTGACAACTCATGGGGCCCCCAGGCAATAGGGGATCATGGGGCCCCTGTGTCCTTGCCCACACTCAAAAAAGCCTATAAAAAAGGTACCAGGGGCATTTCATGGGGCCCCCTACTGACGCAGTGCTCGAGTGCTCGAATGGTCAGTCCGCCCCTGTGCGCAATTTTTGTCAGCATGACCTTTTTGCAGTTTTCATTAGACAAGGTTACAACACAGGAGTACAACTGGTAGATAGTAAACTCAAATGTACAGAGCTTTAAACATTTTACATGGGTGATAAAAACATAAAAAGTGCACTGTGCGCTTGTTTTTATCGCCTATGTGTAATGTTTAAAGTGCTATATATCTACAGTTGTGCTCAAATGGTTGCATACTCTGGCAAAAATCATGAAATTTTGGCAGCGATATTGAAAATATAACTGATCATGCCAAAAAAAACGGTCTTTTATTTTAGAATAGTGATCATATGAAGCCATTTATTATCACACAGTTGTTTAGCTCCTTTTTAAAATCAGAATGATAACAGAAATCACCCAAATGGCCATGATCAAAAGTTTCCATCCCCTGGAATATTTGGCCTTGGTACACACAAGGTGACACATATACAGGTTAAAATGGTTAATTTCCCACATTTGTGGTTTTTAAATTGCAATTAGTGTCTGTGTATACAGTAAATAGTCAACGAGTTTGTTATATCTCATGTGGATGCACTGAGCAGGCTAGATGCTGAGCCATGGGGAGCAAAAAAGAACTTTCAAAAGACCTGCGTAACAAGGTAATGGAACGTTATAAAGATTGAAAAGGATCTAAAAAACCCAAAGCCTTGAATTTTTTGCATTTACTATTTAGTTACATAGTTTATAAGGTTGAATAAAGACACCAGTCCAGGTGTGTGTGTGTGTGTGTGTGTGTCTGTCTGTCTGTCTGTCTGTCTGTCTGTCTGTCTGTCTGTCTCTACCACTTTCCATATCCCTGTATATTAGTACTCAATAAGATGCCCATCTAAACGTTTTTTTGAATTAGCAACATTTCCAGCTGCAACCATGGATTGTTGAAGGAATTCCACATTCAACATCCACACAACACCCAGTTTAAGGTAGAACAACTACTTGTCCAACTTCATTGAGTGGCCATGTGTTTTCTTGAGTGACTCGAGACTAAATAGTTTCCTCCCAATGTTGGAATCACCAGTAAGATGTTTGTATATCGCCATTATATCCCCTCCTTAAGCTGGCCATACATTATACAACGTTCTTATTCAATTTCCTTTAGATTTACTTTCAACTGTGTAGGACCTTCCTGATTACATACAAATGGAAAGTGTTTAAGTTTGACCTCATATTATATGGTTTTGGTAAATCTAAAAGAAATTTGTACAAGAAAATGGTATAATGTATGGCCTAAGTGTCTCTTCTCCAGGAAGAGTAAGTTTAATGTTTGTAATCATTCGTCATATCTGTGGTCCTCCAGTCCCAGTATTAGTTTTGTTGCCCTTCTCTGGACTCTCTCCAGTTCCCTTCTGAATATAGGTGACCAGAACTTTATGGCATACTCAAGATGTGGCCAAACCAGAGTTTTTTAAAGTGGTAGAATTATAGTTTTCTCTCATGTAAATACCTTTAATGCATGCTAATTCTCTATTGGCCTTGCTTGCTGCAGCTTGGCTATGCATGCTATTGCCGAGTCTGTCATCAACCAGGACCCCCAGATCCTTTTCCATCATTGATTCCCCCAGAGGTTCTCCCCCTTGAGTGTAGCTTACATTCATATTTTTAGCTCCCAAGTGTATGACTTTACATTTCCCTACACTGAACCTCTTTGCCATGTGTTTGCCCACCCGCCATTTTATCCTGTAATGTTTCTATATCCTACTGTTATGTTATTGCTCTGCTTAGCTTTGTATCATCAGCAAACACCGAGATTGAACTAGTCATCCCAACCTCTATATTTAGGTTTTATTTAATTTATTTCAGGTACTTGTATCAATTGCATCAATTCACACAGCGCTTTACATACAGTATATTGTACATTCACATCAGTCCCTAACCCTCAAGGAGCCCCTCCTTTTCCATAGTAAAAGGAGGAGAAGAATTTACTTATTACAGTTGTCTTCTCCTTGTCAGTTGTAATCAAATTCCCATGATCTTCCTTTATGGGGCCAATATGCTCTCACTTTGCTTTTTTTTTTTTTTTTTTACTATTATTAGATTTTTAAAAATTTGGGGGGATTCTTTTTACTCTCCTACAATACGAGTCTCTCGTGGTTTATTTTTGTTACTTTGATTGCGCTCTTACTTTTCTTATTGCAGTCTTTGTAGTACTGGAATGCTGATGGTTTCTCCTGGACCCTATATTTTAAGGCATATTTTTCTCTTTAACCACTTGCTAACTGTGCTATAGCCGAATAACGGCTACAGTGCAGTTGTCCAGTTCTGGGAGGGCATCATATGACGTCCTCCCAGAACGCACCCTCCCGCGCGGGCGCACCCGGCGATCTCCGTGATCGCGGTGTCCTATGGACACAGCTGATCACGTGATGAGGTAAAAGGCCACTCACAGCGGCCTTTTACCACGTGATCCGCTGTGTCCAATGACACAGCAGATCACAGAGTAAATACAGTTGCCGGTTATCAGCAGCACTTTACTCACACTGTCACAGTGCCCTGCACACCATACATAGCGCACCCCTGATCCCTGCACACCGTACATAGCACACTCCTAAACCCTGCACACCATACATAGCGCACCCCTGATCCCTGCACACCTAACATAGTGCACCCCTGAACCCTGCACACCATATGTAGTGCACCCCTACACCCTGCACATCATACGTAGCGCACCCTTAAACCCTGCGCACCATACGTAGCGCACCCCTGATCCCTACACAGCGTATGTAGCGCACCCCTGAACACCATACGTAGTGCATCCCTAAACCCTGCACACCATACATAGCACCCCCCCCTAAACTCTGCACACCATACATAGCACACCCCTAAACCATGCACACCGTACTCAGCGCACCCCTAAACCCCCTACACACTGTACTCAGCGCACCCCTAAACCCCTTTCACACCGTACATAGCGCACCCCTAAACCCCCTGCATACCATACATAGAGCACCCTTAAACACTGCACACAGTATGAAGCGCACCACGGAATCCTGAAGATACATAGTTCAACAGATACAGCCGGCCCTTTGAGGGCAACCATACTTCTGATGGGGCCCCTGATGAATTTGAGTTTGACACCCTTGCACTAAAGCAACTGAATATTGAAAGTGGTATTTGAATATTTAGTGTGGGTAATAGGATTATAAGAGAGAGACCCCTGGAGAAGGAAATAATGTTTGGGAGGATCAATGAAACCAGACAAAGAGGGAGACTGACTACTAGATGGATGGAAACATTGACTACAGCTAGGACACTGGAAGATCCTCCAGACTAGCACAAACCAACTTCTTTTTAGAGATCTCATTCATCAAGTCGCTAGGACTCGGACCCAAGTTGATGGCACTTAAGAATATATATCACAATTGGGAGATGATGGTCACTAAACCTTCGTGGCAGGAGCACCAGGTATTTGCAAATAAAAGCAACTTTTAAATGACATAGAACACATGAAGGTAAAAATACTTGAGCCTTCACAACCACTTTAAGGGCTCATGTACACTGCAGCTGATAAACTCACGTTTAGGAGATGTTCAGCGTTTTTTTCTGCAGCCCCTGAACTCTCCCTAATGTTTTCCTATGTGTCCATGTACACCAAGTCATTTACAGTAGTTTACAGGCATTTGAGTTTACAGTGGTTTTTTTGAACGCAGAAAACTTGTGTTCAGCAGTCGATTTTATCAGCGTAAATGCAGCTAAACGAGGCAAATCACGTTTATATGCATTTGCGATTGAAATTTTTTTTTTTTAACTCTTCCAGTTCCCAATGCTGTCCAGAGCCTTTTTTCATCATAAAAAATGCATGCAAAGCATTTTCAAGGAACTCAAATGGACAAAACACTGAACACAGGATGTTCCTAGGAAGCTTGGCAAACATTGGAAGGATAAATTCACACCTCAGACCTCTCCCGCCCTTGGAAACAAAAGATATGTTAATGACCATTCACACCTCAAATTCCTCATTACTATTATACAGGATTTATGTAGCGCCAACAGTTTGCTCAGCGCTTTACAATATAAAGGGAGACAATACAGCAACAATACAAGAGGGATAGGAGGGCCCTGCTCCTTGGAGCTTACAATCTAGGATGAAGACCCCCTGCTAGGTGACCTTAATGACTCACTCTACCAGACACATTTCCCACCCTTGAAAACAAAAGAAATGTTAATGTTCAGGTAAAATGAGGTGTGATTAATATTACCAGTTTACACTAGTGATCAGTGATCTACCTGCGCAGGTGGTAATGTACTGCTCTCTGCCTGGCACAACATTGATCTGTAGGCTCCAAGTTAATATGTAAAAGTCAAATTCCCACAGAAGAGGCAGGCACAGCTGTCACTTCAGATCAATGAAGATGATAAACTGGGAAAAATGTTCTGAAACTCCATTTCAGTTTCGCTTTTCCGATAAGTCCTTTCCTAAACTGATGTGATTTCCTCCTTCAGCCTTGGTTTCTAAGAAATGCTTGTGAAGGATAAAGATAGAGATCAGTGACTCATAAGCAGTGCATGTCGGGGCTAAGCAATCCTGGAGAGGTGGGGATCTACATGGCAGAGATCAACAATCACCAAGATGTAGCACCCTGGAGACCTAGCAAACCTCCTTTAAAGGCTAGGTTTTGGACAAAAATAATAAATGCACATTTTTTTGGAGGTACAATTTTTTTTTTTTATTATTTTGCATTTATTTTGTCCAAAGGAGACTGTAAAGCCTTGCACCAGTGCTCAGCAGATGGCTGATCCATGCAGGTCTCCTGCAGACCTGTCAGAATATCTGCTTGTCGTACGGGATGCATGGCCAAGCAGATATTCTGACAGGAAGCTTCAATGAACTATCATGGCACTCCACAGTGCCGTGGTAGTTCATTAAAAACAAAAAGCCGAGAGCCGCTAAGGCTGCGGGGACTTGTAGGCACTCATTCACAGAACACTGTAAATGAGTGCCGCGGCCGTGTGGGCACAGCTCCGCATGCCTGTGCTGTTTTCAAATCTGACAGATAGTACAGGGGGAAGTTTTCCGGTAATATCTGTCAAAGGGTGGAACATCTAACATTTTCCAATGTCCTTTAAAAAGTAAAGATGGTTTGAAAAGTGCAGGGGTCAGTCGCCAGTAAATAATGCAGAGCTCCTGGGTCAGAGTTTAGAAGCCAGTAGTAATTAACAGAAGTCAGAAGCAACACAGAATGCAGGAATCAGGAGAAAGTAACTCAGAGTTCAAAAGTCAGTAGCACGTAATGCAGGGTGTATAAGTCAGGCTTAATTAATTCAGGGTGCAGGGTCAGGAGTAATTAAATCAGAGTGCAGGGATCAGGAGTAATTAATTCAGGGTGCAGGGTCAAGAGTAATTCATTCAGGGTGCAGGGATCAGGAGTAATTAATTCAGGGTGCAGGGTCAGGAGTAATTAAATCAGAGTGCAGGGATCAGGAGTAATTAATTCAGGGTACAGGGTCAGGAGTAATTAAATCAGAGTGCAGGGATCAGGATTTATTAAATCAGGGTGCAGGGTCAGGAATAATTAAATCAGAGTGCAGGGATCAGGAGTAATTAATTCAGGGTGCAGGGTCAGGAGTAATTCATTCAGAGTGCAGGGATCAGGAGTAATTAATTCAGGGTGCAGGGTCAGGAGTAATTAAATCAGAGTGCAGGGGTATGTAACACAGAGGAATGAGGAGTAAGTAATGCATACTGAGGTTAGTAGTATGTAAATGCAGAGTGCAGGGGTCAAGAGTAACACATCGAGTAAAGGTCAGTAATATGTAATGCACAGTGCAGGGGTCTGTAGTATGGAACGCGGAATTCAGAGGTCAAGAGTAAGTAACTCAAAAGGGCAGGGTATTAGGATAATGAGGTCTGATTAACCCCCAATGTGAGTGGTGAGAATGGGGAAGTCAGACTGAACACATTCCACCATTTCCAAGTTGCCACCTTTACAAATTAGCAACAAAAATGGTCAGATTTAAAGATTAAATGGTGGAGAAAGTTCAACTTTAAAAAGCCACATACCAGATTGAAACACCCTTGAAAAAAACAACACAGCTCACAACATAAATCAAAGCCATCATAAATACCTTTAAAACTGCTCAAGCTACAGTAGAGAAGGATGTCTTAAACTTTCATTAGCTAGAATCCTCAAAAGACCCTTAATGGTGTCATGTCATAAATGTCATTAATAGTCTTCCAGAGCTGTTTAAACCAATACACATTCTAAGTCTGTTTTCTTTTCTTAACCTGAGATCAAACTGCCAACAGCCAAACTCTACACATGATAAATGATCCCTGCCATGATAAAAATTATGTTATTTTCTCCATTTTTAAATATGGCTATATTACGAGGGGTAGAAAGCTGATGGTACCCATTAAGGACATACAGTACATAGAATTTATATCATGATCGGTGTCTGATAAATCATAATTTCATTGTGTGTAATAATAGTGAATGTTGGTTTTCAGCTTGTAAAACATGGTCATTACAAAATATTGATATTGTTCGAAAAATTGGCATTGATGGAGTATCCACTGGAACACATAAAACCCATTCATCACAAACCCTTTGATTGGGTGTGTAATTCTGTAAATGTCCTCTTCAGAGTTGAGAAAAGAAGGTGGCTCTCAATGTCCATAAAAATTATGCATTTAAACCAATGGTTTTCTCAGATTGGATTTACTTTCAGTCCAACTGGACTCCGCACAAAAGCCATATGAACTTTTACAGAGTGATATTAGCGTAGGTTCACACTATGAATCATGTATAAACGACACAGGAATGCGCTCCACATTCCTGTGCAATTCACATGTGGTGCAGTTACAAATAAATGAGCTCACATTGCACAGCATAGCACCAAATTAGTGCATGCAATACTTTTGGTAATGCACTGCAACTGGATCGCATGGTATTTTTGTATTATGCGATCCAGTGCAGGCAAAAGCACTGTGTTTGCAATCTGCATTTTGGGTGTTGACAACATTGCACTGGCACCCACTGCAGATCAAATTTTTGGTGTGTTTTGACCGCTGTGCGGGACACAATGCAGGTTTCCCACACCGCTTTCTGGTGTGAACAAAGCTATAAAACAGGTAATATCCCAAAACAAAAATAAAAAAACTGAACACAAATCTGATTATGTAAGAGGACTAAAATGCTTTGGTAATACATTCATGAAACCAGCTTTATTTCTGCCATGTTGGATAAAGTTGGCCAAGGTATGATGATCTGATGAGTGTTACAGTGATTGAAAAGCTTCCGTTTTTTTAAATTAAATTACAAGCATGTACCTGCTCTATGAAGTGGTTTTGTCATGATTACCCCGAACGCAGGTGGTAAGGCACTATAGCTGGCTTCTGTGTTCTTCACCTATAGCAGACCCCTTTCCCATAAGGCAAGCAAGCCTACCGATACCCAGTTGCCCCCAGGACTTATACACAATGCTAGTGTCTGGATACCACGCTGGAGCAGGCGCAAACTGAGCACAGAAAACCGGTACTTGAGGTTGGCAGACAGGCAGAGTGGTTCAATGACAGTCCATGTACAAGGCAAACGAGGTTCAGAGTAGTCAGAGTCCGATCAAAAGGTAGGAAGAGTTCAGAGAATAGTCCATATCTGTTCTGAGGTCATAAGAAGGGGAGTCCAAACAGCAGAGCAAGACAGACAGGGAGCCTGAGCAGGTGTTACACACACCATCACAGGCATAAGACTGCAGGCTTGGCTGGCCTAAATCAGGTTTGATCTCCACCATCTCTGGCCCCATCAATCACCTTGCAGGTGGAAAAACAGAGAATGCATCACAGCCAAGATCAGGATGCTGGAATGAGACTAGCAGCTGAGATGGAGCAGGAGCGCTAGACACTCCTGACAGGTTTTGCACAGAGCAGACCCGGTCCTTGTTACATAGTCTGGCTGAAAAAAGACAAAAGTCCATCCAGTTCAATGCTAGACGCTCCTGACAGGTTTTGCACAGAGCAGACCCGGTCCTTGTTACATAGTCTGGCTGAAAAAAGACAAAAGTCCATCCAGTTCAACCATAGAAAAAAAAAAAAAGTTATAATCATATACCCACAGTTGATTCAGAGGAAGGCAAAAAAACCCCAGCAAAAGCAAGATCCAATTTGCACCAGCTGGGAATAAAATTCCTTCCTGATCCCCCGAGAGGCAATCGGATATCCTCTGGATATTTTACCTATAAATGTTAGTATCCAGTTATGTTCTGTGTATCTAAGAAATAATCCAGGCCTTTTTTGAAGCAATCCACTGAGCTGGCCAGAACCAACTCTTGAGGGAGTCTTGTCTTCTCAGATCTCCCGTCGGTGCTCCTGGCTCCTGTCCCCCACTGAGTGGCCACCATAGGAAGCCACTCCCTATGGTGAGCTCTCCTGTGAGCTGCCTCCCAAGCGGAGCTGTTTGCATCTATTCAGACACAGAGCTCAGCCCCACCCCCCACTCTCTGCTGACAGGTTTTGACTGACAGCAGAAGGAGCTAATGGCTCTTGCTGCTCTCAATGGAGCTGGTAGAGGCGAGAGGAGCTGCTGTAGATGTACACAGCACTGGCCTGAGATTGGGCTCAGGTGATTATTTAGGGGGGCTGCAGAGGGAGCTGCATGTAAAATGTTTTTTTACCTTACAAATACTTTAACAAATCCCTTTGTGGCTACAACAGGTCAGGTTGAGCTATTTAGCTTAGTTTCTAGTTACGTTAAATTACTTTGTACTACAGTAGATTTCACACATACTGGAGAGTTGAAGCCAACTACAATATGTTCTGGCTCCCCAACTTAAAAAAAACAAATACTTTCCAATTATGCTGAAACTAGTTTACAGCTAATTTACCATTCATCAAATTTTTTTAAAAGATCATTTTCCAGATACATATCTTATCTGACATTTCCAGTAGGCCAGCACTAATGTTTTCACCAAAATGGTAACAGGCCAAGTTTGACCGGGAGATAGAAACTGACCAGTAACTCACAGTTTCTTCTTCTTCTGATGCAAGACTCTCTTGCCATTGGACAAGCTCTTAAAAAATAAGGGACTGCAGATGATCTAGCAGTATAACATTAGCCAGCAGCAGGACATTTGTTAATGTGGGGGAACTGTCCAAAATGAACTAGCTAGAAAAAAAAAAAAAAAGGGTGCAGGAAATTAGGCCAAAATGTACTAGAGAGTAAATGTACAAGCAGGTGTTTTACTACAAGAATGAAGAGACTGCAAAATGATGCAATGGTGTAAAACTGGCCAACAACTGGACAATTATAATGAACAAGGATAGGCCCAAATTTACCACAAACAAAGACCACAGGCCAAGACTTTACCATAAAAATTATGAAACTGGATTCAGATCCTGATGCCATCGTGACATCATCCTTCCACCTCACCCAATCAGAGGAAGCCTTGTATTCATTCACAAAAATAGAAGGCTCCTATGAATGACTTGAGCCAGGAAACAGGATGGGAAGCACCGCTGTCAGAACACAGTGCTTTATACAATGCTAACAACTGCGTCATTGATTAAAAAAAGGACATAGTTCATTTGGGCCAGCTTGGCATAATAGTGCTTTATACAGTGCTTACAATCACGTTATTGATTAGTAAAGGAAATAGTTAATTTGGGCCAGCTTGGCATAGTAGTGCTTTATACAGTGTTAATCACTTCATTGATTAGTAAAGGACATAGTTCATTTGGGCCAGCTTGGCATAGTAGTGCTTTATACAGTGCTAACAATCACTTCACTGATTAGTAAAGGAAATAGCTCATTTGGGCCAGCTTGGCATAGTAGTGCTTTATACAGTGCTAACAATCACTTCATTGAATAGTAAAGGAAATAGTTAATTTGGACCAGCTTGGCATAGTAATCCTGAAGATAGGTTTTAAAGGTTTTAAAAAAATTCTCCCAGTATTGCAGATATTACAAAAAAAGAAAACCTTGTCAAACCTAATTTCCTCTTCTGTTATCTTGAAGTTTCTCACTGGGAAAATCTTACAGCATAATACAAACAACAAAGCAGGAACTCGATAAAGCCTTTACAACACATTTCTGATGGTAGCTTCATCAGAAACTGAACTCAGGGCACAAACTTCCATTAAAATATATTTCTCGATCGCCACAAAAGATATAAATCTACTTTGTGTGTACCAAATGTCTTTGTAAACCCAGGTATTACTTTGAAAAAGTAGCAGTGACATCATCACTGTGCTGTACATAGCCTTTACAGAGAGTTGAGCTTTGGGAGGGACCCTTCAGGCCCCACCCACTACAGGCTTGTAAGCAGGTGCGGTTAGCTAGTCTGCCACTAGGTGACTCTGTTCTAAAATAGTATGGAAAAGGAATAGTTACAAGCAAGTGATGGCTCCCCTTTTGGAGAAGTCCTCCCTGTAGTAATGTCATGGGTGAATCAGGGCCTATATATAAGTGGGGAGGAGCCTTAGGAGAGATGGGGCATGGGAGCCAAGTACCCCATACCTATGCAGATGTAATAGGCAGCCAAGGCCCTGCTCGGGGCAGAAGTCCCAGGGGAGGTGTACAGAGTTCAGTAGGAGCAATTGCAGCTATCTTTTCTCTGGAACAACTAAACGAGAGTCATAAGCTGGGTGCCAAAAGCCTCAGAGCCCTCTAAGTGAGCACTAATGACTCTGGGATCAGGACACTTACCTGCATGGACCGGCTGGGTAGTTATAGAGTGGGATTTGAAGGGAGAGACTGAGGGAAGCCGGCTTCTAAAGTGCTGCAATATGCTTTCACATGTGACTGCTGTGGACCACCCTCTAAATTTAAAAAATGGCAGAGGGTTCGGCCTCGGCACAAGGGAAAGGGTTCTAGCAAGGCTGGCATGAAAATATGAATTTGTGTTCCTTGCACCAACCACGAAGCCCATCTTGCAGGCTGCTTGCATTAAACTACAGGAAGGTCAGAGACAAGACCAGTCACTCTGCACAAGGAGAGAGATCAGCTGTAACCTGTCTTTATTATAGGAATTACTAAATTACTGCACAGATCTGGAAGAAATATACACCTTGATGGTGGAGGAATACATGTGATGACTGTATTTAGATGTTATTTGCTTCTCCTGGAGTTTAGCATTCAAGTGGGAA
>NW_028317947.1:8420000-8522500 GCF_062004578.1 Staurois parvus | reverse complement strand
TTGTTTTAAATGATGAGAATGGTAAAATTGCTAAATTTGACCAAACAACAAAAAATTGTACCTCCCTACTTTTTTTATTCAAAAAAATATATAGTGCATTATTTAACTTTGGAAAGACTTTCTATATCCATCTATACTGTATATAGGAGAACATGGTAAGCTTGTTGGAGATTTTTCGTGGTTCAGGTCTACTCAGCTACGGCATGAAAAGCAGGACTGACACATAGAAGAAGCTAACACTTCATCAAGTTCTATTTATATAGTTCAGGAACACAAACGAAAAGAACACAACAAGCCAACCACAAACCCATCAGTGGTGGGACAAGGTCATCTAATGCCCAGGGTGAAGATGCCAAATGGCGCCACCCCCCCCAAAATCTATGAGATATCAGCAAAAATCCCCTCCCTCTTCCCTTAAAAAAACTGAGCACTAATCTGCACACCTATCCCCAAGCATAAAGTCCATTTGCAAGCCAAAATTCTATCCAAACAAAACCTCCCCCAACTACCCTACACCCCTCTGAAATCCCCAATCCAGTACAAATCTTTTCCCCCACTTTCCCTTCTCCTGCACAAATTCTCCACCCCTTAAATTTCCCCTCTGAGCATAAATCTTCTTCATAAACCTTCACTCAGGTCATCACTAAGATGATGTAGGTTAAGATAGTAGGTCACTTAAACCTTCATAAAAGATAAAAAGTCTTTGCCCACCTTCCCTGGTTTGCAGCACAGAACACAAAGCCAACCATAAAACCATATTCCCCATATACATATCCTCCTCTTCACACATAGTCCTCCACCCAGGTTATCATTATGATGATATACAGTAGGCATGTCCCCATAGGCATCTTGAACCTTCATAAAGGAAAAAAAAGTCTTTGCTCTCCTTCCCTAAACATTTCCACTCCAGCACAGAACAAAAAACCAACAATAAACTCATATTCTCTATAGACGTATTCCTCCTCACAAAGTCCTCCACTCAGGTTATCACAATGATGAGATACTTCCCTTTAGTAGGTCACTTAAACTATCATAAAACATAAAAATTCATTGCCCACCTTCTCTACCGGTTTCTTTTCCAGCACAGAACACCAAGTCAACCAGAAACCCATATTCCCTATATACATGTACTCCTTCCCAAACACAGTCCTCCACCCAGGTTATCATTAAGATGATATAGGTTAAGATACTTCCCTATAATAGGTCACTAAATCATTCATAAAAGGTCACTAAACCTTCGAGAAAGATAACAATTCATTGCCCACTTTTCTCTACCCATTCCCTTTCCAGCACAGAACACCAAGCCAATAATAAACCCATATTCCCTATATACATGTGCTCCTCCTCATACACAGTCCTCCACCCTATAAGAGGTCTCTAAATCTTTCATAAAAGGTCACTAAACCTTCAAAACAAGATACAAATTCATTGCCCATCTTCCCTACCCATTCCCTTTCCAGCACAGAACACCAAGCCAATCATAAACCCATATTCCCTATATGCATGTGCTACTCCTCTCACACAGTTCTCCACCCATGTTACCATTAAAGTGGTTCTAAAGCCTCAAGGTTTTTTACCTTTTCTATTAATTAGGGTGAAAAACCTTCTGTGTCACAGACTCACCCCCTCAGCCCCCCTATATTTACCTGAGCCCCATCATGATCCAGTACTGTGCATGAGAGCTGCGGCTTTGTCCCTCCTCACTGGGCAGATCAATAGCTGAAGGGGCCATTGACTCCCACTCCTGTCAATCAACTCCAGTGATGAGGGAGCAGGGGGCGGGGCCGCATCCTGCTGTCTGTGTGAATGGATACAGCAGCAGGACTCAGGAGCGAGCCTGCACGAGTGCCCCCATGGAAATCAGCTTCCAATTGGGGACACCAACAAGATAGGATGAGCAAGGAGCGCAGGCAGGGGACCCAAGAAGAGGAGGATCTGGCTGCTCTGTGTAATTCTAAGATAAGTATAGATACATTTTTTATTTAAAAAAAAAAATCCTTTACAACCACTTTAAGATGATATAGGTTAATAATAGAACCTTCATAATAGAAAGTCATTGCCCACCTTCCCTATCAGAACACAAAGCCAACCATACAGTGGCTAAATGTTTAGCACTTCTGCCTGGCAGTACTAGGGTCGTTGGTTCAAATCCCAGCCATGGCACAACCTGCCTGGAGTTTGCATGTTCTCCCTGTGATTGCATGGGTTTCCTCTGTGTACTCTGGTTTCCTCCCACACTCCAAAGACATGCTGGTAAGTTAATTGGCTCCTGTCTAAATTGTCCCTAGTATATGTATGTATGAATGTGAGTTAGGGACCTTAGATTGTACGCCCCTTGAGGGTTAGGGACTGATGTGAATGTACAATATATATGTAAAGTTCTGCATAAATTGACGGCGCTATATAAGTACCTGAAATAAATAAACCATAAACCCATATTCCCTATCAGTCCCATTAAGGACATATAGGTTATGCCACCTCCCTATAGTAGGTCACTAAAACCTTCATAAAAGGTCACTAAAGATTTTTAAAAAGTCATTACCCACCTTTCTTACCCGTTTCCCCTGCAGCACAGAACACCATAGCTGCTAATTAGACCACTGTGTTAATTTTTCAAATAAACTGCGCTCCCGATTGTCTTTCTGCTAAACTATAGTAACGATATCCTTCACAATAATGATAATACATATTACAAGTCCAACAAAATTCCGAAAGTGACTATTTTATTTAATAAACAATGGATAATTCCGGCTGTATCTGGCACTTATACTGCGCTGGAAAAGCTTTAATGTTGCTTAACAAGACTGTAATAATTATGGAAATGGCTGAATGTTCTTAACGGGACATCCATACTGCTTTGCCGCTTTTGACATTAGTAATTAGAGGGATTTTAAAATGGCATTTCCTCAGTGGTGAATTATACCAGCTGATTAACCCCAGCACTGAAAGAAACACAATGCATGAATCTGTATGAACGCAGAAGGAAAAAGTGCAGTGAATAGCAACCGAAGGGTTTGTTTTATGTTCTAATCCACACTTGCATACATGATCCCTGGAATCTGGTGAGCGGTTCATTTAGGGATCGTTCACACTTGACTGTTTTACCAACTCTTGCCAAACGCCCCTATAGCGTTTGGCAAGCGTTGGTCCGGCATTTGCGGAGCGTTTTTTAACGCTCCGCAAACGCCGCATGCACGGTTCAGCGGCGGTTGCTAGGCGTTTGCCAGAGCGGCACCATAGACTAGAATAGGAGGCTTCAACGCCTCCTGACTCGACCAGAGGCGTCCGTTTTGCCGCACCGCGACGCTACTGCTCCTGTTAGAACAGCACCATGTGCTGCAACGGGCAGAATTGTCCGAGGCGTTTGGCTAGTGTGAACGTAGCCTAAGACCGATGCGTTTGTGTTGTAATTCAGTTTTTCAAGGCATTTGTGAGTTACGTTGTCTTCGGTTTTCATACGTTGCTTTAGGCTCGATTCACATATGCAAGTGCGAGTGTGGACGTTTACGCACGTCGCATGTTGGGCAGCCCATTTATTTCAATGGGCTACCTGCCCCACGAGAAAGGCACAAAGGATATAAAACTACTTTGTGTACACAAAATGTCTTTGCAAACCCAGTTATTATCTTGTGAAAAAAAAAGCAGTGACATAATCACAAAGCTGCACATAGCCTGCGGCACAAAGCTGTAAGACAGGGGTGTTAAACTCCATTTCATCACGGGCCGTATCAGCATTATGGTTGCCCTCAAAGGGCTGGTTGTATCTGTAAGACCAGATGTCCAGAGTACCCCCCCATTACATCAGATGTCAAGAATCCCACGTCCTCCCTAACATCACCGTGCGCCCCCTTTGGGGGCAGAGCTGGAAAGCAGAAAGTGCAGGGTCTAGAGGAGGACCAGAGGAGGAGTGGAGTCAGTTACCAGAGTCTGCTGAATGCTGAGACTAGGAGAGGCAGAGATGAGGGGGTGCTGCAGCTACACTTAGAGGTGCAGGATTTGGCAGAGGTGTTCTATTCTCCTCTCTGCTGCTGACTGCTGAGACAATGTGGGGGCGGAAAGAAGGGGGTACCTGCAGGTGCAAGGGCCACATGAAATGACCTGGAGAGACAGATTCGGACCCCGAGCCTTGTGTTTGACACCTGTGCTGTAGGAGGAACCCAGAGTGCTTGTGCAGAGAACTGTGGGAAGGACCAACCAGGCCCACCCACCACAGGCTGCCCACTGAAAACTAGAGGAGGGTCTGGATAAGACTGGTACCACTAGGAGAGAGTGCAGCATGCGCAGCTCAGCATGCATTCCTGACACTCTAACTGTGCCAGACTCCTGTGAACATGCATGGGATGGCATCACCCCCCACTGGCTAATCAAGAGACCGAAAACCCAGCACCAAGGGAGAAGATAACAGTGGCCACCAAAAGATCTAACTGACACATCACTAAGAAGCTGATGTGCTCTGAAATTTCAGAAAATTAACATTTATACCAAAAAAGAGAGCAAATTCAGACTTGTAGACTGATAAGGATGCACCCTGTTAACAAGACAAACAGAATTTGTATTATTATTATACAGGATTTATATGGCGCCAACAATTTGCTCAGTGCTTTACAATATAACGAGAGACAATACAGCAACAATACAGTTCAATACAAGAGGGTTAGGAGGGCCTGATCCTGGGAGCTTACAATCTAAGAGGGAGGGGCTGGTGGTACAAAAGGTAATAACTGTGGGGGATGAACTGTTAGGAGAAATAGAAGATTCTGTTATTAGCTGAAGGCAGGATAGGCTTCCCTGAAGAATTAGGTTTTCAAAAATCGCCTAAAAGTGGGCAGAGTAGGCGATAGTCGGATAGATTGGGGTTCCAGAGGATGGGGGAGACTCTGGAGAAGTCCTGGAGACGAGCATGGGAGGAGACAAGGGAGCTAGAGAGCAGGAGGTCGTGGGAGAAGCAGAGAGGATGGTTCGGGTGATATTTGAAGACAAGATTGGTGATGTAATTTGGGGCAGAGTTATAAATGGCTTTATATGTTATTGTTAATGTTTTGAATTTTATCCGTTGGGCAATGGGAAGCCAGTGGAGGGATTGGCAGAGAGGGATGGCTGATACAGAACGGTTAGTAAGGTGGATGAGTCTGGCAGCAGCATTCATGATAGAGTGAAGAGGGGATAGCCTGCGATGAGGTAGGTCAATGAGGCTGGAGTTACAATAGTCAAGGTGAGAGATAACAAGGGAGTGAATAAGTTGCTTAGTGGTTTCAGAGGTTAAGAACGGGCGTATCTTGGAGATGTTCCGGAGGTGAAGTCTACAAGATTTGGTTATAAATGCTGTAGCAGGACCCAAGCCCAGTGGGCTCTCACTGTCAACTGTAACTGGAAACCCAACTGGCCCTGGAATTTGTTCTTGAACTGCAGGCTGTAACCAATCATTTTACATAAAACAATAATGATTTTTTAAAAATGCTGCAGCAAGTACATACCCTACAGGGGAACATATTTCTAGGAATAAAAGAAATTGATATGGCTAAAAAGGAACATTGAAGATGCTATCCAAGTTCAACGTTTAATTATCCAAAGGCTGAAAATACTGATGGTATATTGAAAAAATATGAGGAATGATACAAATGGAAAAAACAAACAAAAGTAACAAAATGAAGGTAAAACATTTGATTAAAAGAAAAATTATGCCATAATTTGAGAACAAAGCAAAACAGGAGATCTTATGTTCAACACACGTGACAATCTGATAGAGTATGTAGTGTAGGGGACTGCCTGATTGGATACAAATTAGTTGGTTTGATTAGGTAGGTCCTCATAGTTTTGGTAGATGTGAACCATACAGAGACTGTACGGTCATATTATATTGTGTAATTTCATATTTTTCATGTGTCCTCATAATGGAGTTGCCAACACTAGGCAAAATGGTAGACCAAAACCATGTTTCCGGTTCAACTTTATTTGCCTAATGCAGGAAGAGGTGTAGTTAGCTCTTAACAAGATCAGAAGACCAGATGGTATCCACCCATGTGTGCTAAAAGAATTAAGTCTAGTAATTAACAGGCAAATAAAGCTTTTTTTTTTTTTTTTTCGTTAGACTCTCTTTGTCAATTTGAAGAAAGATTAGAAAAGCAATAATTTCACTGCAAAGGTAATATCTGGATTAAAAGAATGCCCTATTCTAACCACTAATTTCAAGCTCAGAAACTTTTTCTTTTCATTTTTGTTTTATTTTTTTTAAATTTGGACTTTGCTGTTCATGGCGCAGGTGAAAACTACTCCTAAAAAAAACCCAAAACAAAACAAAAAAAAAACGAGAAACCCAGCACACACACACGCACGTGCAGGCGCACACACGCCAAAGCACCCATTATATTCATCTCACTGTCACCCTCAAAGGTTTAATAATCCAAATGTTGTCTTCAAAGATAAACAGAGTACAGCTTCTGACTTTAGCGCAGTTGCAAATTTTCCTGCACAACACTGGCAGTTAACCGACTGATTTTACTTATCTGGAGCAAAGTGTGATTTATGGAGAGACAAAATGTCATTTGTAAAACCCATTAAGAAGTTTCTGCCATCAAACAGTGATACAAATCTTTGAGAAGTAGATTTGCCTTTTTTATCCGTCCAAGCGATGTTGTTAAAGAGAACATAAAAATAAAATATATATAAAAATGCAAGTACATTCCATAGAACAGCAGCCTGGAGAGGCATGGGTTACATATCTGGACCTCAAGAGAATTGTTATGGTAGCAGCAAAGAACGCCACAAGGAAAACACGATTTTTCAATTATCACTTGACCAACTTCACACCCAGACATCAAAATGTTTTTTATGAGTTCTCAGCTAAAGTGGGATTCTCAAGGTCAATCCAGTAAATGTTCTTCATACGTCATTGCATCTTTTACCACCAGATGTATGTGTTAATGCCCACATGTTAAGAGACAGCGAAAAGTACCGGTCCTGTGTATTAGGAGGTGAGAAATAAGGGGACCGATTTCAGGAGGCTATGAAAAGTACGTGCCCTTAAAGTAGAATTAAAGGGGTACTAAAGTTCTGCTGTCATTCATTGTGAGCAGGCAGGTTCTTTATTGTAGACGAGTCATGTAATGTGTTTACTGAAATAAAAAACACACCTACCTGCTCACAGCGATCCCCAGCATGTAAACTGAGCAGCATAAATGCATCTTGGCTTACAGCAGCCAAATTGATCCCCGTGTTCCCTGGGAGTTATGTCATCCCATGCCAGCCAATGAAGATGGCCAAAAGCTGGCACATGGAAAAAGATGCTGGTGCTGGCAGGGATGGGGACCATTGAAGGAAAGCTATTACTCCATTTAGTTCTACTTAAAGTGGTAGTAAACTCTTCTGTAATAATTTTACCTACAGGTAAACGTTATAAGTACTATAAATTATTAGAATAAAGAACTATAAATTAATATCCCCTAAACTTGAACGGTTTGGGAGATATTAGCCCTTTTTGATATTCGGCGCATACGTTCTGAAGGAACGTCATACCTGTACCATTCCTTCAGGGCACTGTGTCGTGGCTCGGGACTCCCATGTGCATGCGGGGGAGTGACGTCATCACGGCTCAGCCAGAGCTCACGAACCTGGAAGGAAGACCGGGTGAAGATGGAAGCCTTGGGGAGCCGTGACAGCGCTCTGCTGGAGGGCTTCGTTTCAAGGTAAATCCTTCATAATGTGCTGGTATGCAATGCATACCAGCACATTATGCCTTTACCTTGCAGGGCTTTTTTTTTTTTCTTTTTTTTTTTTGATGCAGTTTACTACCGCTTTAACCACTTGCCTACCGGGCACTTTTACCTCCATCCTGCCCAGGCCATTTTTCAGCTTTCAGTGCTGTCACACTTTGAATGACAATTGCGCGGTCATGCAAGTACCCATATGACATTTTTTTCATTTTTTTTTTTTCACACAAATAGAGCTTTCTTTTGGTGGTATATAATCACCACTGGGTTTTTTATTTTTTGCACTATAAACAATAAAAGAGCAAAAAAAGAAAAAAAAAGTTTTTCTTTGTTTCGATTATAAAATGTTGCAAACAGGCAATTTTTCTCTTTCACTAATGTGCATTGATGAGGCTACACTGATAGGCAGCACTGATGAGACGGCACTGATAGACTGCACTGACAGGCACTGACAGGATGCACTGATGAGGCAGAACTGACAAGGCGACACTTGTGGGCATTGATGAGGAGGTACAGATGATGCTGCACTGTGACAGTGTGAGGAAAGTACTGCCGATAACCGACAACTGAATTTACATGGTGATCAGTTGTGACTGGACACAGCTGACCACGTGGTAAAAGACCACTGTGATTGGCCTTTTACCATGTCATGTGATCAGCTGTATTCAAAGGACACATTGATCACAGAGACTGCTGGGTGCGCGTTCTGGGAGGACATCATATGACACCCTTCCAGAACTGGACGACCGCGCTGTAGCCGTCATTCGGCTATAGCACGGTAAGAAAGAGGTTAAAGCTCAACACTAACTATTCTTAAAAATGCTCCCTTCCCCCTCCTACCCATCTTGTCTTCCTTGTGTAAAATAGATCTGTAAACTTACCTTTTTTTTAATCCAGTCTGGTCACCTGATCTGCAGCTTTGGCTCCCATGTCATGGAGTACTCAACAATTTAATTCCACTTTGAAAACTAAACCAAGCCAACCTGACATTTCATTACCAAGAGGATGTATTTACAACACTGGTATGCATACAATGTTACAGTATGTCTTAGACCTTCAAATGGCAAAGTAGTCTGGCTCTACCCACTTAAGACCTACCAGGAGAGAATGAAGTATACTGTAAGAAGGCCCCTGTATGTAGTTCAGGGAGATACAGCAATTTAAGGAACACACATAACACTAGAGTCCCTGGACACGTAATTATGGGTTTTGGGTTGAGTAGTGAAGGGTTAGAACAGCCATTTTCAACTAGGGATCCTTTTTAAATATTTAATTTGATGGGGTCTGCACTATGCAAAGTTCAGCACCAGTAGCATGACACCAATGATCTTATTAGCTGTCTGTAAGGTTGGAATTCTGACAACCACTGATCATCAATGTAAGGGGCATTAATCCCCCAATTAATTGTTTATTGAAGGTACCCGAAGTCCCCAGAACTATTTTAAGGGTAAAAAGGCTGGATTAGAGCCCCTGTCACATTTTTGCTGCAGTCCCTCTCTGTTTGTACTAGAGACTATTGGAACAGAGGATAGCCCTTACTTTGAAGAGGAGATTAACCTTTGCTTCCATAGTGTCGAAAGTACTTTTTAATGTGACTTCCATAATTTAAATTCAGTAACAATATTATGGAAGAGTAACCATGGGAAAATATATATTACCCGCTAGAGGGCGCTCTGTTTTCCACTGCAGTCTCACTGTCTAAAGTAAACTTTAGAGTCCTATGGATTAACTAGCCAAAGTAAGAGTCACACTATGGTGTCTGCTGCCACTTTTTTCGGATTGGCAAACCATTCCAGGAGTCCCCCCCCCCCCCCCCCCCTGCAAAGCAAATGTAAATACTGACATTCATTGAGATTTGGTATTTGCATAGAACTTAGCAGGTCCCACAAGCTAAAGCTGTAAAGCCTGCCATTTGCTCAGCTGATAATCGTAGAACTGGATGAGCTCAGTACCTAGTACCCACCGAGAACCCAATTTTCGTTTCGTTTAACCACTTGACAACCGGGCTATAGCTGAATGACGGCTACAGTGCGGATGTCCAGTTCTGGGAGGGTGTCATATGATGTCCTCCCAGAACACGCCCCCAGCAGCATGCACCTGGAGTTGTCTGTGATCGCTGTCTCCTATGAACACAGCTGATCACATGACAAAGTAAAAGGCCAATCACAGCAGCCTTTTATCATGCTGATCACAAAGTAAATATAGTTGCCAGTTATCGGCAGCACTTTCCTCACGCTGTGAAAGTACTGCCGATAACCAGCATGTGTCACAGAGGACATCTGATTATCAGTGCAGCCCCAAAAGTGACCACCATCAGTGCCACCCATCAATGCCACTCATCGGTGCCCATCAGTGCCACTCATCGGTGCTCATCAATGCCACTCATAAGTGCCACCCAGCAGTGCCGACCATCAGTGCTGCATAACAGTGCAACAGCATCAGTGCCTCCTCATCAATTTCCACCGGTGCCACCTCATCAGTACAGTCTATCAGAGCCAGTCAGTGCTGCCTATCAGTGCCGCCTCATCAGTGCTGCCTCATCAACACACATCAGTGAAAGAGAAAAATGTACCTGTTTGTAAAATTTTATAATAGAAAAAAAGAAAAACGTTTTTGTTTTTTTTCAAACTTTTTGCTCTTTTTTCATTTATAGTGCTATAAATAATAAAAACAGCGGTTATAAATACCACCAAAAGAAAGCTCTATTTGTGTGAAAAATAATTTCATACGTGTACAATGTTGCATGACCGTACAATTGTCATTCAAAGTCAACAGCACTGAAGGCTAAAAATTGGCCTGGGCAGGAAGGGGGTAAAAGTGCCCAATAGACACGTAATGGGGCTCTGGGAACTATTGGGGCTGTGTTACTGTCACTCTACTTCACTTCATCTATATGATAGGTTTATCTTACAGCACATGTCCAGTGTCATCTCCTTACTTGCTGCACCCCCATCTCACACCCATTTAAGAAAAAGAAAAACCTGTATACAATTATTTTTTCCCCCCCAACAGTCGGTCCAGTTTTGTGAAGCCATCGTTCCTCTTCCTTCCCTTCTTTCTCCAGCATTAGATGGATCCTAAATGCGGCACAGAACATAGGACCTGGCACCACTCTCTTTGGCATGTTCTTATTTTGTTACAGGGCAGTCTAATGACATGCCCCTGGGGGCAGGTCCTTGACAGCCTGGACTCACAGGAAGTGGTTTGAAAGGTGCTGGGCGTCATTCAACCATAAGACGAGTGCTAGATTGCAGAGCAGGAAGTCAGCGAGAGACAGCGTGAAAGAAGTGAGTATTGCACCAAGAGCTGATTTTTTAATTTTTGGAATTGCTGGGAAAGCTTATTTAAAAAATAAAAATTGAAAGTAAGACTTGCACTTTAAATGTATTCAAAGGAGGTGAGAGGTAAATGTCCAAATATCTGTGTATGTTAAGGAGAAGGTAAGACATATGTCTCCTGATGCCTGTGTATTAGTTGGAGGTGAGAGGTACATGTCCTGATCTTGGTGTATTAGGAGAGAGGTGAGAGGTATGTCTCTTAAGGTCTCATCACGGAGTACATTTGCCGGGATCCTGAAATATTCAGGAGCTGCTATCTGATCCCCAATGAATGATGCCTGCATCAGTTACAGATCATGCTATACCTGCACTAGGTTACAGAATTGCGGGAGCAGGACAATACAGAGGGATGCACAGAAGGCAAACATTCGGTAGGACAATGTATGAAGGTAGTAACTGTAAGCAACCAATCAGAAATCATTGAACTAAAATTCTAATGGGTTCTGTGGATCAGGTTGCCCATTGATGCATATCTCTGTGTGATGAGAGATCTGTTCTCCATTATCCCAATCACCATACCATTGTGACTAGTTTCTCCAGGCCAGGCAACATTAAACTGGTATATGTATAGCGAGATGCCTGATCCCTTTTCTACTGGCAAAAGGTTCTGACAACTCTGCTGTCACAGAGATCTTCCACCAAGGAGGACAATCCCAGTGACTGGAGAGCAGTACCGATGATTGCCCATGGTAGTTATTCCTCTATTCCGGAGTAGGCAACCTTAAAGAGGTGGAGAAAAACAAAAAATAAACTGCAGAAAGAACCAGAAAAAGCATCAAACACAAAATACATATACAGTCAGGTCCATAAATATTGGGACATTGACACAATTCTAACATTTTTGGCTCTATACACCACCACAATGGATTTGAAATGAAACAAACAAGATGTGCTTTAACTGCAGACTCTCAGCTTTAATTTGAGGGTATTTACATCCAAATCAGGTGAACGGTGTAGGAATTACAACAGTTTGCATATGTCCCTCCCACTTGTTAAGGGACCAAAAGTAATGGGACAGAATAATAATCATAAATCAAACTTTCACTTTTTAATACGTGGTTGCAAATCCTTTGCAATCAATTACAGCCTGAAGTCTGGAACGCATAGACATCACCAGACGCTGGGTTTCATCCCTGGTGATGCTCTGCCAGGCCTCTATTGCAACTGTCTTCAGTTCCTGCTTGTTCTTGAGGCATATTCCCTTCAGTTTTGTCGTCAGCAAGTGAAATGAATGCTCAATCGGATTTAGGTCAGGTGATTGACTTGGCCATTGCATAACATTCCACTTCTTTCCCCTAAAAAACTCTTTGGTTGCTTTTGCAGTATGCTTTGGGTCATTGTCCATCTGCACTGTGAAGTGGCGTCCAATGAGTTGTGAAGCATTTGGCTGAATATGAGCAGATAATATTGCCCGAAACACTTCAGAATTCATCCTGCTGCTTTTGTCAGCAGTCACATCATCAATAAATACAAGAGAACCAGTTCCATTGGCAGCCATACATGCCCACGCCATGACACTACCACCACCATGCTTCACTGATGAGGTGGTATGCTTAGGATCATGAGCAGTTCCTTTCCTTCTCCATACTCTTCTCTTCCCATCACTCTGGTACAAGTTGATCTCGGTCTCATCTGTCCATAGGATGTTGTTCCAGAACTGTGAAGGCTTTTTTAGATGTCGTTTGGCAAACTCTAATCTGGCCTTCCTGTTTTTGAGGCTCACCAATGGTTTACATCTTGTGGTGAACCCTCTGTATTTACTCTGGTGAAGTCTTCTCTTGATTGTTGACTTTGACACACATACACCTACCTCCTGGAGAGTGTTCTTGATCTGGCCAACTGTTGTGAAGGGTGTTTTCTTCACCAGGGAAAGAATTCTTCGGTCATCCACCACAGTTGTTTTCCGTGGTCTTCTGGGTCTTTTGGTGTTGCTGAGCTCACTGGTGCGATCCTTCTTTTTAAGAATGTTCCAAACAGTTGTTTTGGCCATGGCTAATGTTTTTTCTATCTCTCTGATGGGTTTGTTTTGTTTTTTCAGCCTAATGATGGCTTGCTTCACTGATAGTGACAGCTCTCTGGATCTCATCTTGCGAGTTGACAGCAACAGATTCCAAATGCATATAGCACACTTGAAATGAACTCTGGACCTTTTATCTGCTCATTGTAATTGGGATAATGAGGGAATAACACACACCTGGCCATGCAACAGCTGAGAAGCCAATTGTCCCATTACTTTTGGTCCCTTAACAAGTGGGAGGCACATATGCAAACTGTTGTAATTCCTACACCGTTCACCTGATTTGGATGTAAATACCCTCAAATTAAAGCTGACTGTCTGCAGTTAAAGCACATCTTGTTTGTTTCATTTTAAATCCATTGTGGTGGTGTATAGAGCCAAAAATGTTAGAATTGTGTCGATGTCCCAATATTTATGGACCTGACTGTATGTGAACCAAGCCTCAATAAGAATGGGATTCTACATAGTCAAAGTCAGGTGTAGGGGAACACGCCGAAAAATGCTCAGGTGTGAATGGGGGCTCAGAGAAAAGCATTCGAAAGGATTTGGACAAAATTGATTTTGCTGAGAAATGTCTGATTTCTTCATCACCAACAACTTCATCTTTTTTAGGGGCGGAGGAGGGGCCTATTTAGAATTGTTTAGTTTGGCTGGTTATTTGTATTTTTTTTCCTTTCGTGTTCGATTTCGGATCAGCCGGTTTTCTGATCCAGACACCACCATAGATGGCATGGCCAATTCCTGGATGTCCATGGCAGATCTAACAAACAGCCAGGGGGAGGGCATAGGTCCAGCCTGCTGATTGGACAAGCTGCAGGAGCACATTGATGATGTCATTCCTGTGTTCTCCCCTCCTAGAAGAATAATCAGTGTTAAGAGAAAAGCTCTGTGCAAGTCAACAGAGCCAACTCCTCCAACCTATACAATGCTTTGAGGCTAAAGAAAAAATTATACCCCCTGTTGCATTTGGCAGGCATTACTGATGAATGGAGCCTCACAGAAACCATGTGCGTTGCATGCAGATGCAGCACAGTGGTGCTGCATGCAGATGCAGCACAGTGGTGCTGCATTCAGTGGGTTAAGACAGTCATTGAGGAGGCGACATATCACCTCCTCACCACCTGTCAAATGCGTCTGAAAAGTGATCCAAGCATGAATTGCTTTTCAGAGGAGCAGCATGCCTTACTACTAGTCTGAACAAGCCCTGAATAAGCCGTCCTGCTAGCTTAAAAATGCAGTTCTCACTACATACACATAAACGCATATAAACATACACATACTGTATACACCCCCATATGCCTGCTTATTCGGGGCTGTTTTTGGTCATTTTGACACAGGACCCCTGGGGACTCTTTGTGGCACCCCAGTTGAGAAACGATGACTTAGATTACTAACTCCACCCACAAAACAAATCCCGCCCCGGTAAGCAGACATTATGTACCAACCATCAACAATGTCTTCAGCGGCTGAAAAACCAAATCATCACCCACTGCCTTCTTCTGAAATCCAATCCATTGAGAACACAAAAGCAGATAGGTCTCAGTGCCAGAGATAGAAGAGGACAGTCTGTGATTGAACCCAACACCCTTCACCTCAAACTATTTCTGATTCCTAGTCAGTGCTAGTTACCCCCTGCCCCAGTCCTGAACACCCTGTCAGTACCGAAGACCCCACTAATTGTTAGCTTCTCTCTCATTCGGGTTGTTCTGGCTACACACTGAAAGAGCCAGCAGAAGGTGGCCATCAAGTCCATCATTAAGACTAGAAATACTGAAGACCTTGAAATCGAACGCTACGTCCTGGAGAAGTCGGAAGGATGCCCCTTTCTAATTCAGCTCTATGCCGCCTTCCAAACCCGCTTCACCGCCTGTTTTGTGATGGAATACGTCTGCGGAGGCAGTTTAGGGGATTTCATCTGCAACTATGCCCCAGTGGATAGTCACATCATCAAGTAAGTCTCATCACTACATTTACAATAGAAAAGAAATCAAGCATAACAGGGGTGCCTGTTGGAGGTGCCTATTCGTTAAAATGGGGCAGACTGGATCCTATAGGTGGGATTTCACAGTAGACTTTTGAATTTGGCATCCTGGTAAGAACTGCACCCGGAACTGCACCTGTCTCAGGTGCCACTGTTAATGAGACTGGACCAGCCTCCCTCTGCCCATGGGTTATGCGTCTATCTGAATAAATGTATTCTAAATGTCATTTTGTACAAATCTAAAAAATTTTTCTCTTTTAAAGATTCATTGTGGTGGAAACATCATGTGGACTGGAGTTCCTTCACAGTGAGGGGATCCTGCATAGGTAATTCTATTCTATTCAATTATAAACCATACATCTGTGTAAAATGTGTGCTGGGGTGAGACTGAGGAGAGGCACATATATACATGGGTACCTAATGTCTTCCCACTTTTCCAAACCACTGATGTAAGAAGCAAATGGAAAGCATCTTTCACTAGCAGCCACCTAGATTTGAAATATCAGTTGTTGACGGTAAAGGGATTCTATAAATCTGTTTCAGATGATGCGTACCAGAAGATGACACTAACTGTCAGGGATCGCGGCAGCGCGCGGGTCTGCGCATGCGCAGAACGCCGATACACTAACCGGCGGGCGCTAGGACCTAGGCAGCTGCGGCAACGGCCACATATGTGCACTAGCGATCACGGACACGCGCCTGGCACCAATGACAGTGCAGGGCGCACTATTTAAACCAGCCCTGCATAGACTCAAATTGCGTATGGTCTTCATTATCTGTCCTGCTCGTTTTTCCTGCTGATTGACCTTGTTGCCGACCCTGCTTGATCCTGACCTTTGCTGACCATCTCCAGCTCTGACCCCTGGCTCGTTTGACTACTCTCCTGCATACCCCTGATTATCTGACCTCCTGTTGCTGGACCTGGCGTGGGACCCGACTACTCTCTGTCTGCTGCTCTGTACCGTTCTGTCTCCGCTATTACCGACCCGGCCCGTCTGACTACGCTACATTACCCTGCCATCCATCCATCCTGCACGGATCCGGTCACTGCTGCCCAGGTATATCCGCCTCTTCACATCAGGCTCTCTTCCAGTACATACCTCTGGCGGTTCCCTCTACCACGGGCGGGTGCACTCAGGGGCCGCGACCTGGTCACAGTCTGCTCCAAGTCCATCCCCACCATCAGGGGCCCTGGTGAATAAACAGACTGGGACTTAGACCCCGCGCCCTGGGGAATTCTGTCCTGTGGGTTGCTAGAGATACCGCCAGGTGGTACATGACACCAACAGTCTCTTTGCAGGGACCTCAAGCCAGATAACATCTTAATCGATAGAAAAGGACATGTCCGCATTGCCGATTACGGACTGGCAATATGCGGCCTATGGGATAAAAAAGCTACTGGCGTGGCTGGAACCACTGGATTCATGGCTCCAGAGGTTGTCAACAATGACTTTTACCAGTTTGAACCCGACTGGTTTTCACTGGGAGTCATTACTTACGTCTTAGCCACAAAGTATCTGCCATTTAAAAGAAGGGACTTTGATCAATACAGGAGAGAAGTGAACTTCAGCCATCCCCATTACCCTCGTGACATGGACCCGGACCTGAAGGACTTTATAAAAGGAGTAAGTAGGAGACCTTTTTTAACTCTAAATAGCCACAGGAAAGGCTTCTGGGCCTACTGCTGCTGCTCTAGGGGTATAATGTAGGTTTGTTCACAAGTCCGGTCATCGGCTTGACTATTGGGTAGTTTGGCTTTGCTGTCCCATGGCAAAGTTTCAATCATGCTCTATTGAACTGGAAAGGACCGTCCAGGAAGAGACACACAGTAGTCAGAGTTCTTTCCTAAGCTATCTAGAGCCAAGTGAAGTAACTTATTACCTAAGTACACAATTCCTCATAGATAACTGTTCATTATTTTATAGCTGCTTTGCAGATATCCGGAGGAGAGACTAGGGATCAGTGAAGACATCAGATCCCACATCTTCATGAAATCCAACAACTGGGAAGAACTAGAGGAAGGAAAAGTACCATCCCCTTTCCTGAAGGAAATGGTAAGTACACAAATCCTAATGGGATGATATTACTATATATCTGTCAGACTGGAGCAATGCTGTGTCCTTACAGATAATGTAGGGAACACACACATATTCCAGCCTGCAGGAAAATCTCACAGACTAATCAGTCGACTGATCCCTTTTCCATGAGAGGAGATAAGAACATATCTTTTAATGCACCAGACACAATGGTGCACAGTTGGGACAGTTGACCTGAGATGGTACAAAGGTACATGATATCATCTCTATGAGGTCTATAAGATGTGAAGTCAGCCATCACGATGTGCTGGAAGCACTGGGTATAGGCACATATTTTGCCTCTAGATTTGTATCCTATCTGCTCTCCCACTGCATGGAAATGAGGAAGAAGAGATCGGCTCTAGTTTGTATTGAGAGAGCTGGTCATTACTGAACAATAAGACCAGAGATCTATAAACACTGAATATGACCTATGTGTTTTCTTTTTACAGCCCATGGACATGGAAATGGATGACAGACTTTCTCAATCTGCTATAATGCCCAAACTATCAAAGAATCCAGGACAAGAGATACACTTATCCATGTTCACATACATCAACAGCATGTGGGCACCAATGTGAATGGGCAGAAGACGACGACTATAGTTGACAATTTGTGAATATCACAGAAATGCTACCACCATTGTTAACACCAGAGACGGTTGATCCAGCAAGTAATCCACCAATCGCCTTCGGGTGACAGGAAGGAATTTTTCTCCCATTTATATCATGCCTCACAAGGGTTTATTTTTGCCTTCCTCTGGATCAACAGGTGAATTCCATAATGTACCATCACCTAAGGCTGAAATCCTGTGCATACAGAAGAAACCAGCAAGAATGTGTGTCCTGCACCTACAGTGTTTCCCTATTTGATAGAAACCACTAAGCTTTGTGCCTTGTGTCACATGACACAGTGAAACCTGTTTCTTCCCTGTAGATGCAGTGTTTTTATACTGTAACCGCTAAGCTTTGCTCTGTATGTACACAGAATAAAAACGAGCTAACATCGTACACCCTCAGCTGTACCTACCTCCCAGGGTGCTGAGCTGTCAGTGCCCACGGATCCGGTGTAGTGGTCCGGGGATTTGAAATCCTTGCACTTCCCCCTCTTCTATTTGCAGTACTTCTAGGACGGATCAGAGCAATGTTCTGTGCTGGTGACCAATCAAAATCTCACTGATCCGTCCTGGAAGCGTTGCAGAATAGAAGAAGAAGAGCAGGGATTTCAAAGCCACTACACAGGCTATGTGCACACTGACAGCTCAGCATCCATGGAAGTAGGGACAGCAGGGACAGGGTGGGTGGGCAGAGCAACATTGTTTACTCTACACCACAGATGGTTGATCCAGGGAGTAATCCGATCGCCTTCGGGGGTCAGGAAGGAATTTTTATCCCTATTGGAGCAAATTACACCATGCTGCACAAGGGTTTTTTTGCCTTCCTCTGGATCAACTGTGCATTATGGAATTCACCTGCAAAACATCCCATCATCAAGTCCTATACATACAGAAGAAACCACCAAGAACTTGTGTCCTGCACCTACAGCGTTTCCTTTTAATAGAAACCACTAAGCTTTGTGCCCTGTGTCACAGTGAAACCGCCAAGAATTTTTTCCCTGTAGGTGCAGAGTTTTTCTACTGGAACCGCTAAGCTTTGCTCTGTATGTCTAGGGAAAAAAAAAACAAAAAAAAAAACCTGGCCAGAGAGGGATTACTTTGACGCAGTTGGCCAGCTTAAACATGTATTGCAATATATGTGAACCAAACATCCCTCTTTTATGGAAAGTTTGCTAGACATGTATAAGGACGTATAGCAGTGTGCATTCAGAGTATTCATTCAGATTTTCTCCCGACACAGAACACCACAACATACTAAAAGAAAGTAGGAATAAAATAAGTCCCATCATTGGTGTCGATGAGAATGAAATCAATCCCATCATTGGTGTCAGTGAGAATAAAATAGGTCCCATCTTTGGTGTCAGTGAGAATAAAATAGGTCCCATCTTTGGTGTCACTGAGAATATAAAAGTCCCATCTTTGGTGTCACTGAGAATATAAAAGTCCCATCTTTGGTGTCACTGAGAATATAAAAGTCCCATCTTTGGTGTCACTGAGAATATAAAAGTCCCATCTTTGGTGTCACTGAGAATATAAAAGTCCCATCTTTGGTGTCTATGAGAGTGGAAAGGTATAAACAAAGAGGGTAAAGAACTGAAGAGATTGGGGAGGTGGGGGGGGGGGGGGGGGGGGGGGTCACCCACAAGAAGATAAGCTATGACTGGGAGAAGGAATGTAAAGATGAGCCCACACATACCCTTTGATGCCATGACTTCTGGGGTGGGGATCGCCGATCCAACTAGTCAAAGACAAGAGCATAGTGCGCTAATCACAGACACATTATTTTGCTGGTGTCAGGCTCACTTCCTTCTGCATGATATGGATGTGGAGCAGTGGGGTGCAAAGGGGCCCTTGCTCTCCTCCTGGGCAAGGTTTGAATTCAATGCGACAGTTAGGGAAGAGGGGGCATTTCCGGCGTGTCTCACGGCACATTATTGGCTGAGGAAGGAGGTTGAGCAGCTGCAGTACACACCTCGGTGCCTGTACACAGGTATAGGCTGCACTGCACTGTGAATGTACCGGTGTTTGGAAACCTAGGCAATGGATGGGGAAATTTTGAAGGTGCTATAGCACACCCAAACACCCCCTATCCCCTGGTGCCTCCACTGAATGAAACACAAGTGTGGGACGTCATCGTGCATCCTCTAGCCCCGTAACCGAATATCCGTTTTTTTTTTGGGGGGGGGGTTTAAATCTGTGTGGCGTGTGTTTAAAAATTTTTGCAAAAAGAAGAATTAACATTTAAACTGTTGGTGTAAGTGGACTAATAAAGTTATAAACAAATACTTTGCGGTTTATGAAGAGCAACATAGTATAATCAGGAGTATGCAAAGATTTTCCAGAGTGTTCAGTATTAAGTGAAGCCTGTATAGAGAGAATTATGGAGTGTCCTGACTATCATGATGGCCCAAAGATTACAGTACTTTCTGACTCACTGAAAGAAAGCATTGAAGCCAGAGCATCTTAGGGAGTCAGAGTCTCAAAGTAAAGCTGGGTTCACCAATCTGTGAAAAGCTGCGTCTAAAAAAAAGAACAAACAATTTCAGAATAACGTTCCTCAACGTAAATTTGCAAAGACTTGAAATATATCATCATCTCCAGTCAGGAGCATATTTGCTGCAAGGTAAACAAGGCGTTTGCCTTGGGCGGCATTTTTCGGGGGGCGTTGGTGCCACTCCACAGCAGAAGTGACAGCGTGGCAGCCAGTGACTGAGGATGCCCATCTTTCACATTATTATTATACAGGATTTATATAGCGCCAACAATTCAATACAAGGGGGTTAGGAGGGCCCTGCTCCTTGGAGCTTACAATCTAAGAGGTGCACGTCAGGGGTCGCATGTTGTCAGTGGGGACTCCCTAGAACACGTTCGATTAGAGAGGAGACGAGCAATGCATCTGACAGAAATGATCGGTGGGAATGAGCCTGTCTTCCATGCCCACATGACTGTACGTATGGAGCGCTGATGCCGGTCAGTGAGTAGAGCACCATGGTGGAGGGTGACCCCCTCAAGGAAGCGGTAACGGGTGTGGGGTTGCCACAGGAACCGGCTATATTGGGCTTCACATACAGCACACACCCGGGAGGGGGAGGATACGGAGAAATGATCAATCGGGGTCAGTGCCTTTGTCATATTTCTGGTCTGTACTGAGAACCCATCACCATCTCCTCTCCATGTCTGACCTACTGAGAGCACCTGAGTGCAGGGGCAGTGACCCCAAACCAGAAGTGAAGAGGGGCCAATGGGGACACTGGTGAACAACAGAGCTTTGGGCAGAGTTCCACTTTAAAGTGTCCCTAAAGACAAAACATTTTATTTTAGTATTGGATAGAGTTGAGAGGGATTAGACCCCCTTGCAGTTTTTATTGCATCGGTGCCCCCATTAGGGAGATTCACCCTCTCTATTTGTCCTGTTAACTGAAGTAAAAGAAAGTCCTACATTTTTGGCCACTTCCTGTTTTGGCTATGGGACAAGTGAAGGGAAATCTCCCCAATGGGGGAACAGCGAAAAAAAACGGAGGGGTTATAACCCTCCCTTACTCCATCCAAAATAAAAAAAAAAGGTTAAACGTTTGCCTTACATTTTACTTTTATTAGTATCATTATACAGGATTTATATTCAATTGAGCTCTGAAAAGTTTACCCACTTCATGACCAGGCCATATTTTGATATTCAGCACTGCACTACTTTAACTGGTAATTGCATGATCTTGCAATGCTGTACCCAAATGAAATTTAAATTCATATATTTTTTTCCCACAAACAGAGCTTTCATTTGATGACATTTGATCACCACCGGATTTTTTTATTTTTTGCGATATATAAAATTTTGAAGAAAAAAAATATTTTTTTTACTTTCTGCTATAAAACATAGCCAATAAAAAAATAACAAAAAAAGATCAAATGTCTTTATAAATTTTGTCCAAAATGATTCCTGCTGTCTTTTGTAAAAATAAAATCCCAACAAGTATATATTGATTGGTTTGCTTTAAAGTTATAGTGTCTACAAATTATGGTATATATATATATACTGGATTTTTTTTTAATACTACTAATGATGGTGATTAGCGACTTATAATGGGACTGTTATAATGCGGCGAGCAATCTGACCGCCCGATTTCTGTGTTGCCTAGGGCAGCACAAAAACAAAATACACCACTGTCTACAGCACACAATATCATCAAAGGATTCAGAGAATCTGGAGAAATCTCTGTGTGCAAAGGACAAGGCCCAAATACAATATTGGATGCTCGTGATCTTTGAGCTTTCAAATGGGACTGCATTAAAAACAGACGTGATTGTGTGATGGACATTACTGCTGGGCTCAGGAACACTTCCAGAAATCATGGTCTGAACACGGATCACCGCACCATCCAAAAATGAAAGTTAAAACTCCATCGTGCACAGAAGAATCCATATCTGAACATGATCCAGAAACGCCGTCTCCTCTAGGCAAAAGCTCATTTCAAATGGTCTGTTGCCAAGTGGAAAACTATTTTGTAGGCAGACCAATCTAAATGTGACATTCTGACAACCATGGGTGCCGTGTCCTCTGGACTAAAGAGGAGAGGGACCTCATTTCAAAAACCTGCATCTCTGATTGTACGGGGGTGCATTAGTACATCTGGAAAGGGTAGCTTACACATCTGGAAAGGCACCATCAATGCTGAAAGATATATCCAGGTTTTAGAGCTGCATATGCTCAGACAAGAATAGGACAACATTCTTCTCCCAAACTCCAGCAACTGGTCTCCTCAGTTCCCACATTGTTGTTAAAAGAAGAGGGGATGCTACACCGTGGTAAACATGGCCCTCGTCCAACTTTTTTGAGACACGTTGCTGCCATCAATTTCAAAATTACGGGTTTTTTTTCTTAAAAATCATACATTTTCTTAGTTTAACCATTTGATATGCTTTTTATATTTTAGTGTGAATAAAATACTGCATTCTGTTCTTATGTAGATTTGATAGTTTTTTAGATTTGGGGTTGTACGTTCGAAGAAAAAAAAATGAAAAAAAACCTTCCCAGTTGCTTTCATCTCTATTGGCGAATTTCCTAGTTTCTTAAATTCGCCCCACAGCCCCCAACACAAATCATTCTTTTTTAGATACTTTCAATCAAGACACCCCCAGCGCCGGCAGACTCCTAGCAGAATGAGTTCTCGTATTGAGGAGTTATTGGAGAATATTGGCAGCTATAGTTTAATGGAGTTATAATGACAGGGCTTATATAGAAAGAAGTCCCCTGACACTCAGGATGGCCCCTCTCCCCAGCAGACGCTGATTACTCCGCTGCTGATACGCAATCTGTCAGTGGTAAATGTAATCAGTAGAAGAGCAGAGTATTTATCATTCACCGCTGACCTGCCGCCTCAGGCTGGGAAAATAATGGTACCCCGCTAACTCCTTCTGCTCTGTGACTGATCGTTGTGCACACATAGAAACACCCTGACATTTTGTAGGCTGGGGTAATATTTCAGAGAATGCAGCTTACTGTATATATTCAATAGGATCTAATGGCCTCGTTCAGGCGCTTTTAGACCTCGTACTCGTACAGCAAAGGTTCCCAGTGAATTCATACACATAAATAGCCAGTTGTACCCCTATGGCTCAGTCATCATGCCGTAGAAGCAAATGTGAAATTATGGACCCACTTGTGTCTTCCCCATAAAACACAGTCCTGTCTAATAAAAGAAATGTGTTTAGGAATATGGAAGCTGCCATTGTTGACTTTTTTTTTCTACATACTTTTGTTACTTTCTGGGTCACCACCCTAGAGTAAGCATGGGCGTATCAGGTGATACCTGACATGTGATATACACATGCTTGTTCCAGGTCAACGACTCACCAAGTATCAAAGGAGGATAAAGAGGACAACCCTGAAGCTTGGACCTTCCAACACAGTCAGCAATGGCAGCTCCACTACTACTTTTAAAAGCCCCCCCTCAACATAGCCGCGGTATTTACACCTCTAATTACAGACTTCAGATCAGTGGGCAACAAAGAGCAGGTGTTGTGGCCCACTCCAGGCAGTGATCCTGCCAAACAGGATTGCTCGAACGCAAGCTTTTCGCTACAGGTCCTAACGGGAGAAGCTGTGCAAGGCTGCAGAGTAACGGCTTCTCCATTAGGTGCCACCAAGAAATGGTTACATATACTTGATGCTGTGTTAGCCAAGTACACCTGTTGAAAATGAGAGCAATTCAACGTGAAAACACAATAAAAAGATGCCTAACCAAAGACTGTCTTCAGCACAAACCATATGCTAATGTGGTTGGTAAACCCAAAAATATGTTCTTGTATTCTTGTATACTCAAGTTTGAAAACTGGAGGCTACCACCACCCAATGGCCATCCCTTTTTCGATGGGTTCCCAGGGTGCTCATGAGATCACAAAACTATGTGGGGGCACATTTACGGCTGTTACATGGCTACATGTACAATTGTACTTACACACACTTAAAGCTGGCCATAGATGAGTCCATTTTTTTTTTCGTTCATCTAGCAGGTTGAACGAAGAAGAAAAAAAAAAAAAAAAGGGCCGATTCCCCCATCTACACATTCAAGGTAAACGGGGGAATCCTCCCTGCGGTTTCTTTGTAATCGGACAATGAGGATACTTACAAAGAAAAAAAGAAAAAACTGGTCACCTACCCAGGTCTATAACTGGCTTTTTAAACAGTGAACATGGAAGGCGTCACAAAGTAAAAAATAGGACTATCCAGTTCAACTTGCCAGCCTACCCCAGTCTAATAAAGGCTATTGTCGGCAAGGAACATGGATAAGTATAACTTATCAAAAGAGGGGGATAAGAAAGCCAGTTCAAACTGCCAGCCAGTTAGCCAACTATCAAAAACCAAATTAACCTGTCTAAGAACATGCGTTTAAAAAAGGGGTTTAGTTAGCACACATTTGCAAATACATACGTAAGCCACAGAGCCACATCACGGCACCCTGAATATCTGTGGTCCTAACTCTATAAATCTTGAGAGTCCTCACAATGGAGGCACATGCATTTAAATGGATAGAAGCAAGGGCAGGTGAACCTGAGGGAGTCCACCCCTCAGTAAGGTCATGGGAACGCACCTGACACCCAGCATGTAGCACAACGGCAGCTAGGGTGTCCAATGCACCCACTGAACCTCCAAAATTAACATACAAAGAAAAACCTGGTCACCTACCCAGGTCTATAACTGACTTTTTAAACAGTGAACATGAAAGGCATCACAAAGTAAAAAAAATAGGACTATCCAGTTCAACTTGCCAGCCTACCCCAGTCTAATAATGGCTATTGTCGGCAAGGAACTGTCAGGGCAGGAGCTGAAGAACAGACAGGCAGACCTAATAACAATGTAATGTACTGGCTGGTGACAACCACCACCCACAGACCGAAGTCCCCCAGGACGCGGAGTCTAAGTCCCAGGCTGCCCTTCACCAGGGCCCCTGATGGTGGGGATGGACTTGACGCAGCCAGGAACCAGGTCGCGGCCCCCGAGACACCTCAGTTGCGGTAATGGCCGCCGCCAATGGCGTGTAGCTGGTGGAAAAGACAATAGAGTAGTCAGGCAGGCCGGGTCGACAACAACGGGACAAAACGGTACAGGACAGCAGACGAGAATCACGGGTCACGGGCAGAGTTCAGCAACGGAGGGTCAGATCAAAGGAGAACACAAAGAATGGTCAGGTCACAAGCCGAGTCAGATTCCAGGAGAGTCACAAGAGTGAGAACAGAGTTATAGCAACACAAGTGCAAAGGGCATGTGCGGACAACAGGCTTATATGTAATCAGCCACACCCCTCTGGGGGATGAACCTCGGAGACCAGAAGGCATAAAAGATTCCCATCATGCTCTGCAGAAATCCAACATGGATGCCAGCACATGGAGAAACATAACCTCTGGGAAAAGGTAGGACCTTGACAGGAACATGGATAAGTATAACTGAGGATACTTCCCTGCCATCAGAATACACCGATGATTGAGTGGATTTTTTGGAACAGGGCGGTTATACAGAAGTTGATCGGTAGATCATCTTCTATTCAACCAGTTTCCATTCATGGATTGAAATTCGACCAGTCCCTGCTGAACCGTCTGAATTTCGATCCATGTATGGTCAGCTTTGAACATATCAAGCCAATTCGCTGCAGAGATTGTTTGCGCATTTTGACAGTCACGGGTGCAGGCTATAGAAAAGCAGTCAGCGCAAGATTCACATTCATGCGGTTTAGCGTGGATGGGGCAATCTGCCAATCTATAGACACAAATCTTTAGGTGGGTGGCCAGCTTTAGACACCAGTTATGGTAAATAGAGCCTTGCCTGGATTAACACAGGGATGAGAGATGTTTGCAGCAACCTGGTGCATTCCAGCTCAACTCACCTCTGTTTCAGTTCTGAACAAGAAGCCAACATTGCTATCTTGCAGTTCAACCAATACCGGCACGGAAAAGAAGCAGAAAGCCCCAAGGAGAATAGAGAGAAGGGGAGGGAGAGGAAGGGAATAGATTAAAGCAAATTTAAGAAGCCGTGATATTAAAATGAATTGCGGCCCATTTTTCAGCTACTGTCTCTCAGACTTTAATCAAAGCAGAAAGATTTGCACTTAGTAGTGTCACAAAGCCAGTGAAAAATGAGGATGGGGAGGAGGGGAGAGCTTCCAGCTATGAGCTGAACACCCCCCTACCTAATCCAAATGTCCTGTACTCATCCCCCCAGCACAACAGGTAAATCAATCACATGCAGAGACAATAAGACCCACCTCTTATCACAACAGAGCCATCTGTGCCCCTGTGAGGACCCCCAGAGAACTCCATCATATGTGTCTCCCAAGAACTCTGAATATCACAAGGAACAGTAGAGGAACTTACTTATGAACACAAATCCTGAAAAGCAAGCTACATGTTACTGCATATATTATCATTATTATTATACAGGATTTATATAGCGCCAACAGTTTGCTCAGAGCTTTACATTATAGTGGGGGCAATACAGTAACAATACAGTTCAATATAAGAGGGATAGGAGGGCCCTGCTCCTTGGAGCTTACAATCTAGGAGGGAGGGATGAGTGGTACAATAGGTAAAACTGTGGGGGATGGAGTGGTTGGAGGCGTAGAGCATACCATTATTAGCAGAGGGCGGGATAGGGTTATTGTAGAGATAGGTTTTCAATGATCGCCTAAAGGTAAGTAGAGTAGGTGATAGTCTGATAGATTGGGGTAGGGAGTTCCAGAGGATGGGTGACGCCCTGGAGATGTCTTGGAGACGAGCATGGGAGGAGGAGACAAGGGAGCTAGAGAGTAGGAGGTCTTGCGAGGAGCGGAGTGTATGGTTTGGGTGATATTTAGAGATTAGATCGGATATGTAAATTGAGGAAGTGTTGTGGATGGCTTTATATGTCATTGTTAGTGTTTTGAATTTTATCCGTTGGGCAACTGGGAGCCAGTGGAGGGATTGGCAGAGAGGGGTGGAGGACACTGAGTGGAGACCAGTGGAGGGATTGGCAGAGAGGGGTGGAGGACACTGATTGGAGACCAGTGGAGGGATTGGCAGAGAGGGGTGGAGGACACTGATTGGAGACCAGTGGAGGGATTGACAGAGAGGGGTGGAGGACACTGAGTGGAGACCAGTGGAGGGATTGGCAGAGAGGGGTGGAGGACACTGATTGGAGACCAGTGGAGGGATTGACAGATAGGGGTGGAGGACACTGATTGGAGACCAGTGGAGGGATTGACAGAGAGGGGTGGAGGACACTGAGTGGAGACCAGTGGAGGGATTGGCAGGGAGGGGTGGAGGACACTGAGTGGAGACCAGTGGAGGGATTGGCAGAGAGGGGTGGAAGACACTGAGTGGAAGCCAGTGGAGGGATTGGCAGAGAGGGGTGGAGGACACTGAGTGGAGACCAGTGGAGGGATTGACAGAGAGGGGTGGAGGACACTGAGTGGAGACCAGTGGAGGGATTGGCAGAGAGGGGTGGAGGACACTGAGTGGAGACCAGTGGAGGGATTGGCAGAAAGGGGTGGAGGACACTGAGTGGAGACCAGTGGAGGGATTGGCAGAGAGGGGTGGCAGATACAGAACGGTTAGTAAGGTGGATGAGTCTGGCAGCAGCATTCATGATAGACTGAAGAGGGGATAGCCTGCGATTCGGTAGGCCAATGAGGAGAGAGTTACAATAGTCAAGGCCAGATATAACAAGGGAGTGGATAAGTTGCTTAGTGGATTCCGGGGTTAGGAACGGGCATATCTTGGAGATGTTGCGGAGGTGAAGTCTACATGATTTTGTCAGCGATTGGATCTGGGGCTGGAATGACAGATGGGAGTCTAGGATTGCCCCTAGTACCCTGGCATGAGGGGAGGGACTGATGATTGTGTTACCGATATTTATGGAGAAGTCAGGGGAGGGTGCACGGGCTGGGAGGAATACTAAGAGCTCAGTTTTGGAGAGGTTGAGTTTGAGGAAGTGAAGTGACATCCATGCCAATATGTCACTTAGTAGGTTAGTAATGTGAGAGGAGACTGAAGGGGTGAGGTGAGGGGTAGAAAGATAGATTTGTGTGTCATCAGCATAGAGATGGTACTTAAAGCCATGGGAGTTTATCAAGTGACCAAGGGAGGAGGTGTAGATGGAGAAAAGAAGGGATCCAAGGACAGAACCTTGAGGGACCCCATACAGAAAGAAGAGGAGGTGGTGGCAGCGTTATAGGTAACACTGAAGGAGCATATATGAACATTAAGGCCCCTTCACACAATGTGTCTGTGACACATGTGCCTTGATGCAATGCCTTATGGTCTAGTGTTAGGGTTTGCGCCATTAAGTGTATATAAAAACTCTAGAATGGTTTTTGAGTAAGTCTGGCATCATGTCTCAACATAAACAGTTTTCTTAAAGGGTACGTTCACCATTTCAGGAAAAATGAAAACGTAAACTAACTCCAAATATCCTGGCCACCCCTCCAGGCCCCCCTGCACATAGCTGGCATGATGCTCCATGCTACTGAAGTAGTGGTCAGTACATTTTACAAGGCAATACAGAGCTCTGGACTGAATTTCCATCATAATGTATTGCCAGGACTTCTCCAAAGCCTCTCCCATCCTCTGGAACTCCCTACCACAGTATGTCTGGTCAGCCCCCACCCTGTCTGCCTTTAAGTGATCTTTGAAAACTCACTTATTCAGGGAAGCCTACCCCACCTCCACCTAAGAACTGTACTTGAATCACCTCCACCAGATCATCCCCCGCAGCTATCACCTTTTGTATCACCTCCCCCTTCCTTTAGATTGTAAGCTCCACGAGCAGGGCCCTCCTATTCCTTCTGTACTGAAATGTATTGTAATTGTACTGTCTCCCTTATATTGTAAAGCGCTGCGCAAACTGTTATAATAATAATACTCAAAATGGCAAATGCTCACTGGTCAGCACAGCCATGTGATCGTGCTTGACCAATGAGAAGCACATCTAAAGCTTCTTCTTTCAGTAAGGTAGAAAAGAAGTGAAATGATTCTCAATAATCTGCGCAGTCACATGGTCGTGATGACCAACGAGCACTGGCCATTGCAAGTGTTATGATGGATACTCACTCCAGGGCTCGTTTTGTGGCTTACAGACTGCTATACCAGCAGCACAGGGCATCACAGACGCTATGTGCAGTGCGGTCAAGAGGGGTGGCCAGGATATTTGAAGTTCATTAAATTTTTCATAAGGTGGTGAACTTGCCCTTTAACCACTTGCCCTCCAAAGGATTTGCCCCCCTTCCTGACCAGGCCATTTTTTGCGATACAGTGCTGTGTTATTTTAACTGACAATTGAGCGGTCATGCAACGCTGTACATATAAATGAAATTTATGTCCTTTTTTCACACAATTAGAGCTTTCTTTTAGTGGTATTTTGCGCTATAAACAAAAAAAAAGACCGACAATGTTGAAAAAAACCCCAATATTTTTGAATTTTTTTCTATAAAACATATCCAATAAAAAAATTTTAAAAATCTAATTTCTTCATAAATGTAGGCCAAAATGTATTCTGCTACATGTCTTTGCTAACAAAAAAAATCCCAATACATGTAACTTCATTGGTTCATGTGAAAGTTATAGCGTCTACAAATTTTTACTAGTAATGACGGTGATCAGCGACTTATAGTGGGACTGCGACGGGCATTCTGACACTGGGTGGGAACTAACTGCCACTGACATCCCCAGGGACACCAATACAGTGATCAGTGCTTATAAAAAGCACTGACACTGTACTAATGACACTGGGCAGGAAGGGGTTAACATCTGGGGCAATAAAAGGGTTAACTGTGTGCTGTGTGTGTTTTATTGTGTGCTGTGTTTTACTAGTGAGACAGGCTGTGCAGACAGATACAAAGCAGCATGTCCATGCTGACAGCATAGAGTCCTGTGTTGTTTACACATAGGTCTCTCTCCTGTCAGCTTTACCCAGCGATCGGCGAGTGCCGGCCAGGAACTGCTGGCCGGGATCTGGTGAGTGACATCTCTAGCTGCCAATAGCAGTGTGGGTGGGGTAGCTCATGAGCCCCTACCCAGAAATGCAAATCACGTATATATTCACGGGATTTTGAGCAGCCCTGCCGCCCTGTAGCAGTACCTCTGCTATAGGGCGGAGGGCAAGTGGTTAAAGATAATCATTTTTGGGAATCTGTTACAATGTTTCTTACCTAGAGAACCAATCAGTCCCGGCATTTTCAGGTGCCAGCTGGCTATACAGGTCTCATGTTTTGTTTTTCGTTCAGACTGAACCAATTACCCCATCCACACAATTGAGGTGAACAGAGGAATCCTCCCCACTGCACTACTGTATTCTCACAGTGTGGGGAATCTTCCACCATCAGAACACACAGGTCAGCAGACACTGATCGAATTGTTTTTTTTGGAACAGATCCATTCAATAGAAGTTGATTGATAGAGGCCACACATGGATCAAACTTCTACTGAACTGGCCATATTTTGATCCATCTATGGTTACCTTAAGCCACTGCCTCTCAATTAGCAGCATTATCAGCCTGTTACATGGGCTCCTTCATGTAGTACTACAGCCGCAAAATTTCTGGCATATTCAGATCTATCCAGGGGCGGACTGACCATTTGGAAACTCAGGCTCTACCCGAGGGCCCGGGGTCAGTAGGGGGCCCCATGAGATGCCCCTGGTACCTTTTTCATAGGCTTTTTTGAGTTTGGGCAAGGACACAGGGGCCCCATGATCCCCTATTGCCCGGGGGCCCCATGAGTTATCAGTCCGCCCCTGGATCTATCAGATCTATATATCTCAGTTGAGCCATAGAATAATGATTTAGTTGAAGAAAAATGCATAAACACTTACAATTTGCTGTGATGACAAGTACAGACCCCGGGGTGGCTCTGTGTCTCTTCCTTGAACTTTCGCTCTGAGAACGCACAATTACAACTTCATACACAGTTCCCTGATCCCGTTCCTTGGGCCTACATGTCCCATGCTGCTTGTTACTGTCAATCTCGCAATGCCTCATGGGACTTGTAGTTTGGCAACATCTGCAGGGCCGCCAGTTTGACACCCGTGCCGTACGGTAATGCGTGTCTTACTGTAGCGTGGTGATGTGAATGGGCCCTTAAATCTATGATGAGGTGAGACAGAGGAAACAAAAGGAGTGCCAATATTTGGTTGCAACAGGGAAAGAACACTCCATACTGGAAGGCGTGTAAAGCTGGAACTCGGTTGATAAGAAGATCACACCGCGGGCGCTCCTAAGCAATAAAGTAGTAAGAAATTCACAACCACCCAAGGGCGGACTGACCAATTGGAAACTCGGGCACTGCCCGAGGGCCCGGGGTCATTAGGGGGCCCCATGAGATGCCCCTGGTACCTTTTGTAGGCTTTTGTGGGTGTGGTTTGAGTGTAGGCGAGGACATAGGGGCCCCATGATCCCCTATTGCCCAGGGGCCCCATGAGTTGTCAGTCCGCCCCTGCGACCACCCATGACTGTAACATCACTATAAGGAAGTCTGACTCTTCACTAATGTAGGTCCTTCAGTCAAGAAATACAGCTAAATATCCATGTGTCAGATTGTCATCACACCCAGCCAGACAAAGAGGTCTGTACAGAAATTAATTTTGCCACCTCGCGGGAGTTTGGATCATGACTCTGCTCTCTCCTGGCTCTCGTCCTACCTATCACAACGCTCCTTCAGCGTTACCTATAACGCTACCACCTCCCCCTCACTCCCCCTCTCTGTTGGGGTCCCTCAAGGCTCTGTCCTCGGGCCCCTTCTCTTCTCCATCTACACTTCCTCCCTTGGCCAACTGATACACTCTCACGGCTTCAACTACCATCTCTATGCTGACGACACGCAAATCTATCTCTCGACCCCTCGCCTCACCCCTTCAGTCTCCGCCCGAATCACTAGCCTACTGAACGACATATCAGATTGGATGTCGCTCCACTTCCTTAAACTGAACCTCTCCAAAACTGAGCTCCTAGTTTTCCCCCCAGCCCGCGCCCCTCCCCCCGACTTCTCCATCACGACCAACAATGCCACCATCAGTCCCACCCCGCAAGCCAGAGTACTTGGTGTCATTCTAGACTCCAATCTGTCCTTCCAGCCCCAAGTCCAATCGCTAACAAACTCATGCAGACTCCACCTCCGCAAAATCTCCAAAATACGCACGTTCCTAACCCCGGAAACTACTAAGCAACTCATCCACTCCCTCATCATATCACGACTCGATTACTGCAACTCCCTCCTCACTGGCCTGCCTCACCACAGGCTATCCACGCTTCAGTCAATCCTGAATACGGCGACCAGACTCATCCACCTTACCAACCACTCTGTTTCCGCCACCCCCTTCTGTCATTCCCTCCACTGGCTTCCGATTACCGAATGGATCAAATTCAAAATGCTAACACTGACGTACAAAGCTGTCCATAATACTGCCCCAAACTACATTTTGGAAACTCACTGCAACTGTCATACCATATGATCCGGTGCAAGCAATTGCATTGTGTTTGCGACCTGCGTTTGGGCTTATTCACAGATTGAATTGTTAAATGTCTGTCACCACATGGACACAATTGCTTCCTATGTGTCCCATTCATATAGTACGGCACCGCAGCGTATCATGCTGCAGTACATTGCCATGAATGATGTGTACATTTTGTACACTTCACATAAACATTTGTACAAAAAAAAAAAGGGGGGGTGGGAGCTGTGTGATGCGCTGAATCACTCATCACACTTCCCCATACTGCAGATGAAATGGACAGCTGCCAGAGCAGTAAAGCACTCCAGCAGCTCTCTGTTATGTGTGAATTCACCCTAAGGTAACATTGACACCCACAGCAGAGCAGATCACAATTTTGAACATGGTGTGGGAAAAGCTCCCAAATTGCGCTGCATTTTGGTGTGAACAAGGCCTTACAGGAGGAGAGATCTGACATTTTCTACTACTCCTGTTTCCTATGATAAAAACTGGGGTAGACGCAACATTCAAGTTAGTACATAAACTACACAAAAGGCAAAGTAAGCAAATACCAGCAATAGGAACGATATTAAACAACGAGTCCATCTAAAAGAGTCAAAGTATAAAGGTGTTAGAAGGACTGCGGTTGTGAGATCTGTCTGGGTTCCACTTATGATTTGTGGTGGAGTATGACTCCTAAAGAGGTGGGGTGTTCATCATCATAGAATTTAAGGCAGACCTAAATTTTTAATTGGGAATTTTTAATTTTTAATTTTAGTTTATGACACAAGGAGAAATAAATAATACCAGATACAGCCTTTCTGAAAACCAATACTATTGCTGTATAATGTGACATAATCGGGAATCTTTTCATGCAGAGTTGAAAAGTTACTTCAAGGTCTACTTTACAAGATTTGCTGAGCATGGTGGTAGAAATAGGCTCCAACTAGGTATAGGTATGCTCTGAGCCAGGGGCGGACTGACCATTCGAGCACTTGGGCACTGCCCGAGGGCCTGGGGTCAGTAGAGGGCCCCATAAACTGCCCCCTAAAAGGGGATAATTTGGTGGCAAAAAGGAGGACCTACTCAATATTAGATGGGTGGTCCTAAAGTTATGATCGGTGTATTTACATGGGTCAAAGCTGAACCAACGTAACTATGTAAAAATTGCCATACCTAAACTCCAGCTTTAGATTACAGTTAGTCCTTATGACACGAATGTTGAGATGTACACAGATTTCAGCATCACTTCCAATAATGGAGGTCGGCACCAGGGGCGGACTGACCATTGGGGAACTCTGGTGGCACTGCTCGAGGGCCCGGGGTCAGTAGGGGGCTCCATAAGATGTCCCTGGTACCTTTCATAGGCTTTTTTGGGTGTGTTTTGAGTGTGGTAAGGACACAGGGGCCTCATGATCCCCAATTGCCCGGGGGCCCCATGAGTTGTCAGTCCGCCCCTGCTCTGAGCACTTCAGAAGGCTCTTGGGGAAAAACAGGTGATATGTAGTATTTTTACAACTGGTAAGAATGTTCACTTTGGGGTTGTGAAGGGTCTCTTGTAGGTTTGATCATCTACCTTTTTGTGGATTCTCCATAAAGATATATATGAAGAATCCAGAACAAGTCAAGAGGAAACGTACAGCAATTCAACAATTTATAGGAAAAAGTAACAGAAGGAATACTCACTTGCTGGGGAAGGCGTGCTGTATCCACTGAGGGGGAGCTGGTGCTGTACTCCTGGCAGTGCCCCTGGAGGGGACACACCACCAAGCATGTGAGGAAAGAAGAAGGCATAGTGAGGAACGGGGTATCCATTCATGTGACTTGGCCCAGTTTGCGGGCAGGGAGAGTCGTTACTAGTCATTGCCTAATTGTCCAGCCTTCTGGACTGGCTCAGACCCTTTGAATTTCCATCTAGAAATGACCCAAAGAGGGGGTGCACCCCCCAAACGCCAGCGTAGAGTTGCAGCAGATCCAAGTTTCAAAGATCAGATTTAGTAGGTAATAAGTGTTCCAAAAAGGCTCCGACACACGCCTCCAAAAATGTCTCAAATCCAGTTGAAATGCAGAAAGGGCCTTTGGACATGCAGCACACCACGGAGCAGAAAGCCAGCTACTTCAGGCTCCTCTGTAATGAGATCAGCACTTGACTTGCACGGGAATCACTGCAAGACAATAAAAGAAAATCATTAGAATGGAGATCATGATTATGAAACCTAGAAATGTGGAAATATTAGAAGAACAGCAATACAAATATAAAAAATATTGCTAGTTTTTTTTTTTAAATGCTATACTTTTAAAATTTCACCAGACTGAGAAAAAAGGATATTGTCGCGTCCCTCGGAGACACAGACAGACTAAAGGTGGCCATACACAGCTTAAATTTCAGATGATTCCTACTGATTTGAGCTGTTGGTGGGCCCCACTGGCAACACCCATCTCATCGAAAGTCCATTTAGAAATTGAAGAACCTGGGTGCAAAATTATCAAGCACCCATGAGTGCTGAAGCTGCCTGAATACAATCACCAGCAATGAAGATTCCTCCATCCACAGTGTTTAGCCTGGAAGGGGAAATCGAAATATTATACTGTATGTATGTATGGATAGCTCAAGATTTTTTTTCTCCAGCTGAAAGATACAAGATGGGGACCCTGGCACAGATCCATAAGATCTTGATAATTGCAAGGCAAAGGTTACCCCTTCCAAGTAACATCTTTTGGATCTGCTAAACACATCCAAAGTAAAGTATGTCTAGTATGCACTGTGGCAGACAAATCTCATAAGGCAAAGCGGTCAAATGGGTAGGAGGTGGTTTTTTTCATCAGTTTTAGTTCTTTACAGAAGCATGAGGGTTCCTTACAGGAAATCTGTCATCAGAAAACCAAAGGCTGCCAGTTCTACATCCAGTTGCCTGGCTGCCATGCTGACACTTGATTTAATACTTTGAATCAGTTGGCCTGTAACAAGTATGCCACTAAGGACTTCTGACTTTTCTATAGCTTTCTTAATATGAATAATTGTTCTTGGTCATTTATTCAGAACTTGCTGAAAACAGAGGGTCAGCATAACAGCCAGGGCACTCTTCTTTACTGAAGGAGACCAGAACTGGCAGCCCCCATATTTGTCTGACAGGTTCGCTTTAACATGATCTTCATGGAAAAAAAACATTTTGCCCACCCCTGGGTATACCAATCATGCTTTTGCATTAGATACAATTACGAATTTCCAGTTCACCGGTCCAAATCTGAATAACTCATGTTATTCCTGTCCCTATATCTGAATTTCCTTTCTATCTAGCCATTTCTCCACCATCTCCCTTCTTTCTCTCTCCCAGCTTACCCCATCCCCGTTTGTAGGCTCAAGGAAAGAAGCCTGCAGTGTGGGCCGCAGTGGATCTATCATGCTGATTACACACTAGCTGGGAAGGGGGATTTGGAAGGATTTTTTTTTATATATTCTGAGCTTCTAGGGTCATAAATCTCAAAGCAGCGTGAGAAAAGACCCGTCCTTACAGTTCAATTACACCGGGCTAATGAGCCACCCAAGAAAAATGGGGCTATTGGAGATCTGTACAGGAGTCAGAACAAGAAAGAGACAGGGAGGGGGAGAGACACACTGCAAAGCCAAGACAAATCAAGAGATTGTCAGAAGAGACATGCGAGAAGAAAGACGGGGACAGACAGTCGCATACGGACAAAAAGAGAACGAGAGAGAGAAAGAGACAAGAGAAACAAAGAAAGGGAAGAGGGATCTAGTGCAGACAGGTTCAAGAACCAAAACAGCCAGACACACACATACTCTGAATGAGAAAGGCAAAGTGCCAGAGAGACATACAGGACCGAATACAGAGCGCCAGAAAGACACACAGGAAAGTGCAGAGCACCAGAGGGACTCATGCAAAGCAGAGAAGAGATATATGCATAAGACAGTGGAGATTTCCAAGCAAGAGACACATTACAAGATGTAGAGAGTGTCAACTAAAGGCACAAGAGAGTAGAGAGTGCCAGGCAGAAGATGCACAAGAAAATAGATGGTGCCAGACAGGAGCAAAAGATAGTTGACAGGGTGCCAGGTAGGAGATGCACAAGATAGGAGAGCAGGGGGGACTAGTCAGGGGATGCACAAGAGAGCAGAGGGCGCCAGGCAGGAGATGCACAAGATAGGAGAGCAGGGGGGACCCGTCAGGGAATGCACAAGAGAGCAGAGGGCGCCAGGCAGGAAATGCACAAGATAGGAGAGCAGGGGGGACCCGTCAGGGGATGCACAAGAGAGCAGAGGGCGCCAGGCAGGAGGTGCACAAGAGAGCAGAGGACACAAGTCAGGGGATGCACAAGAGAGCAGAGGGCGCCAGGCAGGAGATGCACAAGATAGGAGAGCTGGGGGGACCCATCAGGGGATGCACAAGAGAGCAGAGGGCGCCAGGCAGGAGATGCACAAGATAGGAGAGCTGGGGGGACCCATCAGGGGATGCACAAGAGAGCAGAGGGCGCCAGGCAGGAGATGCACAAGATAGGAGAGCTGGGGGGACCCGTGGGGATGCACAAGAGAGCAGAGGGCGCCAGGCAGGAGATGCACAGGACAAAAGAGCAGGGGGCACCAGTCAGGGGGTGCACAAGAGAGCAGAGGGCACCAGGCAGTAGATGCACAAGAGAGCAGAGGGCGCCAGGCAGTAGATGCACAAGAGAGCAGAGGGCGCCAGGCTGGAGATGCACAAGAGAGCAGAGGGCGCCAGGCTGGAGATGCACAAGAGAGCAGAGGGCGCCAGGCAGGAGATGCACAAGAGAGCAGAGAGCACCAGGCAGGAGATGCACAAGAGAGCAGAGGGCGCCAGGCTGGAGATGCACAAGAGAGCAGAGGGCACCAGGCAGGAGATGCACAAGAGAGCAGAGGGCATTAGGCAGGAGATGCACAAGAGAGCAGTAGGCGCCATGCAAGAGATGCACAGGATAAGAGAGCAGGAGGCACCAGTCAGGGGATGCAAAAGAGAGCAGAGGACACAAGTCAGGGGATGCACAAGAGAATACATGGTACCAGACAGGAGATGCACAAAAGAGTAAAGGGCACAAGGCAGAGGCACAAGACAAAGTGAAGCACATCAGGCAGAATCACGAGTAGTAGAAGGTGATAGGCAGGAGATGCATAAGAAAGTAGACAACACCAGCCAGAAGCACAACAAACAGAGCAGACTACAAGATAGTGTAGAGAACACCAATCAGGGGCAAAAGACAGAGTAGAGGGCACCAGGTAGAGGCGCAAGACAGAGTAGACAATACCAGTCATATAAGACAGAGCAGACAATACCAGTGATATAAGACAGAGCAGACAATACCAGTCATATAAGACAGAGTAGACAATACCAGTCATATAAGACAGAGTAGACAATACCAGTCATATAAGACAGAGTAGAGTACAAGGTAGAGACAAAAGACAGTGACAATGTAGAAAACACCAGAGAGACAGAAGACAGAGTCAAGAAGACAAGTCAGAGGCACAGAACAGAGAATAGGGGACCAGTCAGAAGTCCAAGATAGTAGAGGGCACCAGGTAGAGGCGCAAGACAGAGCAGACAATACCAGTCATATAAGACAGAGTAAAGAGTACAAGGTAGAGACAAAAGACAGTGACAACCTAGAAAACACCACAGAGACAGAAGACAGAGTAAAGAAGACAAGTCAGAGGCACAAAACAGAGAATAGGGGACCAGTCAGAAGTCCAAGATTGTAGAGGGCACCAGGAAGAGGTGCAAGACAAGGTAGAGAACACCAGTCATACAAAAGAGTTAAGTGTATAAGGCAGAGGCAAAAGACAGTGTAGAGGACACCAGGCAGGATCACAATATGTTTAGACCATACCAGTCAGAGGCACATCGTGGTGTAGAGAACACCAGTCAGATAGGCACAAGACAGAGTGGAGAGGCCAGTCAGAAGCACAAGACAGAGTGGAGAGCACCAGCCAGAGAGGCACAAGACAGAGTCGAGAGCTTCACATATATACACACACACACACACACAAGAAAAATGGAGGGCAACAGGGAAAGGTACAAGACAGAGTAGAAGGCACCAGACAGTCAAAAGATAAAGAGCACTAAAAAGAGGAACAGTAAGATGCAACAAGCCACAGAACAATGAAGCATAAAAAAAATACAAAGTCAAGAGCATAGAGTGTCAGGGAGGCATAAAGGGCAACACCGCACTGAGCGTGCCAGGAAAAGGTACAGGTTTGAGAGACTACAAGAAGACAGACAGCCTGGGAAAAAAAGTGTATACGATTCAGGACAAGCCCCAGAGTTCCATGTAGACTGGAGGCAGAAGCCAGACAAATACAGTGCCGTACTGACTGCCAGAAAGGCATGTACCTAGAGTACAAAGGGTGAATAAAATGTGCAGAATGCAGACAGAGGCACGCATTTAGAAAAGAGACAGCTAGAGCACCAGTAGTCAATTATGAAGATACTGTCAGAAAACTAAAAGTGAAAAAAAATGCCACAAACACGAAGGTGAAAGTATGGAGACAGCTAAATGGCCAGAGGAAAAAAAGCTATAGAAAAAAAATAACATTGGAGGTGACCTGCAGCGGAGTACACAAACAGGGCAGAGACAGGTTCATTCATACAACAGCAGTGCCCGCAGCTACATCAGCGAGACAGAGGAGCCAAGCAATGCAACTAAAAGTGACTGAATCCGGAGCAGACAAGTCTGTGTGTCTTTGGGTGTGCTATAAAGCTGACATATGTCAAACATGTGATATGTACATACACAATATACAAGCTTATTAAAAACCGTATAAAGCAACACGCAAGGACAGCAACTCCTGGTAACCAAAGAAAATCCATCCTGCACAGGTCTAACTTCAGTAAACTGAATTCTGTTTTTTGTGGAGTTGCCGTCCTTTGCACATCATCATTACATGAGAAAAGCTTGACCTTGCAATATGATTGGGACTGAAACAAATTTCGAAAAGGATGGTATACACATGCATTTTTGTTAATTGCTTACATTTGCATTGGAAGGGAGAGGCACTTAAAACACGTGATCAAAGGCAAAATCACATGAAAGACTCTGTCAATCACTCATGGTGCTATGAGGAAGTCAGTTACCACCAAAACACGTTTTACACGCATATTACCCATGTGTTTTACATGTAGTCAATAAGGTAACTTAATTTTACGGATTATATCGAGTTTCGGCTCAACTGTAGTTTGGATTTGTAGCCTAGTCTAGGGTCCCCTAAAACAGATACTGCCAATGTGAAAGGGTCCTAAAGCAGACATTACATCTAAGGACTGGTAGACTGCAATATACACAATATTTTAGGAACATTTTAAGCCTTCTCTGAGGTCCTTTTCATGTGTACAGACATAGAAAGAAGATAGGGAAATTGTTAAATTCCTTTCCACATCAGCTAAAAGACCAAAACAGATTTCTCGTTTTGGATAGAGAGGTCAAGGCTTGGAGCCTCTTTCAGCTTTTTACCGATATCCATGTCTGGTTGGTGAAATTCCTCTTCACTTATAGTCAGGAAAGGAAGTTGAGGGAAATCTTTCCAACAGGGACACAAACAAATTTTTAGTACAGTGGGGTGGGGGCAGGTAAGAACTTCAGATTTCCTCAATGTCTTTGTCTTCTGATTTCAGTGGCAACCTCCATTTTTTGTACAGGTATCACAGGGACAGTAAGATGAACATCTTCCCAATGAGGAAGAAATAAAAAACAGACATTTTTAATCTTCCCCAAAAACTGAAAAAAAAAACATTTGCCTGAAGGAGCAAAAGAGTGAGAAAGAATTGAGATGATTAGCAAATTCAATGGTAACCTGAGCCAAAAAGGAGTACAAATTACTTTAACAGAGAATCTTGACTGAGAAAGATTGAGAATGAAAGGAAAAAACAAAAGTTTGGTGCATTTGATGGATTTCCAATTGTCCTCTGCTAAAAAGGTGGCCAACAAAAGGACTCACTTGAGGCAATGCCCAATGGAAAAGCAGGTATGCTTTGTTTGTGTAAGGATAGCTTAAAATAAACCTGTCAGTACCAAAATGATAACCAACAGGCACCAAACTACAGTGCAGGCTACATAGGTTCAACAGAGGATCCATGCTACCATGTATATCCCGCTACCTTATTGTCATAAGTGATAACACAAGGCCTGAGCCTCTTGAATTGGCTAAAGGAGCCCCACTTTTGTCAAATAATCACTTGACCAAACAAGTAGCATTTGGTCAGGTGATCTCCACCAATATAAAGGATCGCATTGGCTGATCCTCCCGAACAGCAAAGATCAGGTGATCAGTTGCTGTGGATATCGGAGCAGATATTTCACTAGTCATGTTTTTCATGTCTTTGATTCAGAAAAATCTTTGAGTTTGTTGGTAATAAACAGTGAATATTGGCATAAGACTAGGGGTTCAATATCCGGTGTCATTACCAAGATACAAACACAGGGGCAGAGAAACCTGCATCTCCGTAGAATATGCAGTAATACGCAAATGCATAAAGCAGTGGACCTAAAATCTTCAGGGAATTTCTCATTACCAGAGCCAATAAGCACCCCTACACAAAAGGAAGAAGGGGGGTATGTAGGACTAAGTCACTGTAAGAGTGGCACAGCGGAACAAAAGAAGCTATAAGAGTGGGAGAGGGAACAGAAGCATAGTAGGGGAAAAGAAGAGGGCAAGGATGTGAAGGAGTCACGTGAGGCCCAACCATATGGCAACATCCTTATGGACCATTGTATCCAGTCATTCTAAAAAGGAGAGAATGGTCTAAATTTAAATGACTGACCATTGTAGTTCAACCATGGGTTCCAAACCTATAGAATTCGTATGGGTATCTGAGTATGGAGGTGAGTTTTTCGAGTATCAAGGTCCCCATGAGCCTCTGTTCTACCTCAACAAAGTTGATCGCTGGTTGCCTCCATGATGTTTTTCACGCCTTTGGTTATTTTTTGTTTTGGACACTAGTAGAACATTTTCTCCTGTTCAATGTTAAAAATATCAAGTGGCCAACTCTTGAAAGCAGTGCTGGTCTCAGCCTATGAACATCTGTAGAGAGCTGTGCTCTGCCCTAGAACAAATATAGCACTCGGAGTTTGGGAGGGTCATAGCCTCCAATTCTAGATGGAATCTTCAGCTGTGTAGCTTATGATGTTAGGTTCCATTTTTATTTTTAGGGAGACAAATGCTTATGACTAATGTTTGTTCTATCCTACAGGAAACCTCTGGATGCTTTCATGGCATTGTAGGAGCCGATTATTTTTTAGTAGATCTGTATTTTTAACTGAGGCAGAGGAGTGGCCACATATATAAACAAAGATTTTGGCAGAGTCATGTGGTCACCACAAAAAAGTGGCTTTCACAGAATTAGCTGAAGTTTCTCTATAATTATAGAAGGGTTATGGCATTGTAGATACAAATACCTTCCAGCAAAGCAGTTCTTTTAAAAGAAAATCTACAAAACAAGTGAACTCCTATCCTGAAAAGCACTGCAAGTCAAATTTACCCAAGTCTGGGTTTTACATAATCTGCTGGAGTCACATTCAGCAGACTCTGACATGTGATTCTGATCGGGACTGCAATCTTAAACTACATAATCCCGTGCAGCTTCCCTCTGTGTCTATAACACAAGGTGATGGTGAGGCTGAGAATACAGAATATCTGTTCGAACTGAACAAGAGAAATCTATTGATTCTCCCCATCCATGATAAATAGTGTAGAATATCCACTGCCGGCTATTGTTTTCCAACAGTCTACACTTACGGCTGCCGAAACACTCAGTGACTGTATCTGACTGGATGCAGTCACTGCTGGACCAGCTTTTTTTCTGCCTGGTTCCTTCACTTTTTATATCCTAGGATGTTGGGGAGCAAAAAGCAAAAAAAAGGTATACTGTACTTATTATTTTTTTTCTCTTAATGAAGTGCAAAGTGTAAAATTTGACTTGGTATATGCCTCTTGCAGTACACTGCAAAACAGAGCTGAGAATAGAAGGGAGAGAAAAGGAAAATTATTATTATTATTATTATTATTATACAGTATTTATAAAGCGCCAATAGTTCGCTCAGCGCTGTACATTACAAAGGGGGACAGAACATGTGACAGAACAATACCAATACAATGCAAAACATGAGGGGATCAAGGGCCCTGCTCTTTCGAGCTTACAATCTAGGAGGGAGGGGGTGGTGGCACAGGAGGAGATAGCTGTGGGGGATGGAGTGGTAGGAAGAGTGGAGGAGGTCGGCAAGTTAGCAGGGGGTGGGGTAGGCTTCCCTGAAGAGATGGGATTTCAGGGTGCGCCTAAAGGAGAGGAGAGTAGGTGATAATCTGATGGGTTGGGGCAGGGAGTTCCAGAGGATGGGTGACACCCTGGAGAAGTCCTGGAGGCGGGCATGGGAGGAGGAGACCAGGGAACTAGAGAGAAGGAGGTCTTGTGAGGAGCGGAGTGTGCGTGCTGGGCGGTACTTGGATATTAGGTCAGTGATGTAGTTCGGGGCAGTATGGTGGACAGCTTTGTACGTCAGCGTTAGGATTTTGAATTTGATCCGTAAATGAATGATACAGATGTGAGCTGCTTCTCCTTTCACTGTCCATTCACAGAATGGGGGCAGGAGAAGACCAATAAAGCTGTCCATACATGCAAAACCGAAATTTGGCCAATTCAGCAGGAACTGACTGAATTTTGATCCATGTATGGAGCAGGGAGATTGTACAGAAATCGATCTACCAATCAACTTCTGTATGACCACCCTGTCTAATTTTGCCTGCTCAATCAGTGCCAGCAGAGCTGACCAGTGTATTGTGATAGTGGGGAAGTCTCCTCACTGTCAGAATACAATAGCTCAGCAGGGAGGATTCCCCCATCCACATCGAGTATGTGGATGGGGCAAATCGAGTCTTTTCTTTTTTTTGTTTAACCCGCTGGTTAAAAGAAGAGAAATTATTCATCTATGCACTGCCTATATACTGCAGCAACAGAAAACTCAGGTCTCCGGTAGGGGGCTGTGTTGTGTGGCAGAACAGAGAAAATCTTAAAAATGGATGTAAAGAAATAAAAATACAGGTAGAACAGCCCTTACAATTGGCTGGGGCACCCATGCTGAGTGAGCAAAATCCTTTGTCAATACAGCAGGGCAGCCGCTCAGCATGGTACCCAGAAGCAGGTGGCGATAACTGCAATAACTGTGCATACTACAGTGATTTCCAGCTTCCACACATACATACACCAATCAGCCATAAACTTTATGATCATTGACAGGCAAAGTGAACAACATTGATTATCTCATTACAACGGCATCTGAAAGTCAGTGGGTTATATTAAGCAGCAAGTAAACATGTTGTCCTTAAAGCTGATGTGCTAAAGGCTGAGAATACGACATCGCAGTTTTCTGTGTATGGGGCTGCAGACCGGTCAGGGGGCCCATGCTGACCTCTGTCAACATCCAAAAGCATCTACAATGGGCATTTGAGTATCAGAACTGGACTACAGAGCAATGGAAGAAGGTTGCCTACTCAGATGAATCATATTTTCTTTTACATCATGTGGATGACCGGTTGCGCGTGTTGCTTATCTGGGGAAAATATTACACCAGGATGCCCAATGGGATTAAGGCAAGCTGGCAGAGGCAGTGTGATACTTTGGGCAATATTCTGCTGGGAAACTTTGGGTCCTGCCATTTATGTGGATGTTGGCACTATATAAATCCTGCATGATAACAACAATACTTGATATGTACTACCTTCCTCAAGCATTGTTCCTGAAAAGTACACCCATTCATTAAAATGCCATTCCCTGACAGCAGTAGCCTCTTTCAGCAGGATAATGTGCCTGACACACTGCAAAAGTGGTTCAAGAATGGTTTGGTTTGAAGAACACAATGAGGTTCAAGGTGTTGACGTGGCCTCCAAATTCTCCAGAACTCAATCAAATTAAGCATCTGTGGGATGTGCTGGAAAATCTAGTTCAATCCATGGAGGTCACACCTTGCAACTTACTGAATTTAAAGGATTTACTACAGACAGATCGGTGCCCGATAACACAGCATACCTTCAGAAGTCTAGTGGAGTCCATGCCTTGATGGGTCAGGACTGTTTTAGCAGCAAAAGGGGATAATTTGGTGGCAAAAAGGAGGACCTACTCAATATTAGATGGGTGGTCCTAAAGTTATGATCGGTGTATTTACATGGGTCAAAGCTGGACCAATGTAACTATGTAAAAATTGCCATACCTAAACTCCAGCTTTAGATTACAGTTAGTCCTTATGACACGAATGTTGAGATGTGCACAGATTTCAGCATCACTTCCAATAATGGAGGTCGGCACCAGGGGCGGACTGACCATTGGAGAACTCGGGCACTGCCCGAGGGCCTGGAGTCAGTAGGGGGCCCCATGAGATGTCCCTGGTACCTTTCATAAGCTTTTTTGGGTGTGGTTTGAGTGTGGGCAAGGACACAGGGGCCCCATGATCCCCTATTGCCCGGGGGCCCCATGAGTTGTCAGTCTGCCCCTGGTCGGCAAAGACATATAATAGCTCATTGCAGAACAGTTTTGCTTATAACATTTTTTAAACTACAATACTTTCATTTTAATTCTGACCATGGGTGTTCCTTTAAATAAAATGATAAAATGTAGGAGAGATCCCCAATGTAGCATCATCATGCTACAGAAAATATGTAGTTTGTATTTTCGAAAAAACTTTGGATTGCAAATGGTTTGAGGGTAAGCAAGAGCAACGTAAATGGCATTAACAGAGAAGAACAAAGACTACTGAAAATAAAAGCATGAGCATAGGAGTTAATTAAAAAATGTTGGGTCAATAGAAGAGAAGGATGAATTGTAGGGAGGGGGGTGTTGTGGAATGAAGGGACAGTGGGATGACAGGAGCAAAACATGCAAGTGGGTGAAAAGAAAAATTAGAACAGACGTAAAGTGACCAGGCTGCCACTTTCATACACAATGCCAGGCTGTGCTTGTCCTAAAATGGCCTTGCAAGACACAATTTAATAGGTTCTGCATGAAAGCAGAGGTCTGGAAACACAACCCCAATCCTCAACGGCTGGCATGCAGCCAACCCTTCCCAGAATACCGCTGTTTAAAGAGACATCAAACTTTTTTTTCTAAAGACTTTCACGGGACTGCTAAAAATTATTTTGAGGAACTTGCAGGAAATTAAAAAAGAGATGCAAGAAGAGTCTGTAGTTCTGAAGAATTTTTTTTTTTTTCAGCTATATGTCAAAATTCTCATTTCAAATCTTAGAGCTCATTTACGGGAAACGCCTAACAAAAATAGCAAAAGTCAGACAAATATTGTTCTATGACTAAATCGTAAATCTTTAGAGGGGCTTCAATTAAAAAAAAAAAAAAGATAAACAAAAACAGGAACTTTTTGAAATTAAAAAAAAAAAAAAAAAGTTCTAAAATAATTAGTTTGTCTAAAGGCAATATTTTTTTCTTTGCTTCAGGATAAAAGCAGCAGTAGTAGAAAATTTTTCTTGAATAACCAAATTTCTAACTTTAGGTGGTTTTCTTTCACAAAAGTCCATTCACTCCAAAACCAAATGTTAAAAGCAAAAAAGTTTTAAAGTACTTTCAACAACTTTCTTAAAATGTACTGAGAATTTTCGACAAATGTTAATTAAAAAAATCTACTAGTGTATGACCAGCCTACATGCTACGCTCTTCTGCAATAACACACGCTTCCATACAATATACATATGCAGTTTTCTATTGAATGTACACTTAGTTGCGCATGTGCAGCTCAGCATGCATTCCTGGCATATTCTGTGCTGGAAAGACTGACTCCTATGGGCATGCGCGGGATGACATCATACCCCACCAACCAATCAAGAAACTGGAAACCTGGCACCCTGGGAAAATATGGCAGTGGCCAGTAAGGGATCGAACTTCTGTATCGCTGGAAGGTTGAGTATATTCTGGAGTTTCATTCCGCTTTAAGTTGCAACCAGAACAGGAGAAGAAAAAATATCTTCCAAGGGAAGATAGGAGATATACCCTTGACAACTGTTGAAGGGGATTTCTTCTCACTACATGCTGTATCTACAAGACAGAACATGAAGGAAAATTTTCCCAATAGGACACAGGTAAAAAAAACACTTTAAGGGTTTATTCACAAGGATACAGTGGCCCATACCATGTGCAGAAAGGCCGTGTTTAAGCAACTAGGAGGTACATACACTATATTGCCAAAAGTATTGGGACGCCTACCTTTACACACACATGAACTTTAATGACAAGCTTAGTCCGTAGGGTTCAATATTGAGTTGGCCCACCCTTTGCAGCTATAACAGCTTCAGCTCTTCTGGGAAGGCCGTCCACAAAGTTTAGGAGGGTGTCTATGGGAATGTTTGACCATTCTTCCAGAAGTGCATTTGTGAGGTCAGGCACTGATGTTGGACAAGAAGGCCTGGATCGCAGACTCCGCTCTAATTCACCCCAAAGGTGTTCTATGGGGTTGAGGTCAGGACAGTCAATGTTCCTCCACCCCAAACTCGCTCATTCATGTCTTTATGGACCTTGCTTTGTGCACTGGTGTGCAGTCATGTTGGAACAGGAAGGGGCCATCCCCAAACTGTTCCCAAAAAGTTGGGTGCATGAAATTGTCCAAAATGTCTTGGTATGCTGACGTCTGAAGAGTTCCCTTCACTAGAACTAAGGCGCCAAGTCAAACCCCTGAAAAACAACCTCACACCATAATCCCCCCTCCACCAAACTTTACATTTGGCGCAATGCCGTCAGGCAAGTACCATTCTCCTGGCAACCGCCAAACCCAGACATATACACCGGATTGTCAGACAGAGAAGTGTGGTTCGTCACTCCAGAGAACACTTTTCCACTGCTATAGAGTCCAGTGGCGGCGTGCTTTACACCACTGTATCCACCGCTTTGCATTGCACTTGGTGATGTAAGGCTTGGCCATGGAAACCCATTCCATGAAGCTTGCTATGCACTGTTGTTGTGCTGATCTGAAGGCCACACAAAGTTTGGAGGTCTTTAGCTATTGACTCTGCAGACAGTTGGTGACTTCTGCGCACTGTGCGCTTGAACATGCACTGACCCCGCTCTGTCATTTTATGTGGCCTACCACTTCGTGGCGGAGTTGCTGTTGTTCCCAGTTGCTTCCACTTTGTTATAATCCCACTAACAGCTGACCGTGGAATATTTAGTAGCCAGGAAATGTCACAGACGGACTTATTGCACAGGTAGCAACCTATCACGGTACCATGCTTAAATTCACTGAGCTCCTGAGAGCGACCCATTCTTTCACAAATGTTTGTAGAAGCAGTCTGCATGTCTAGGTGCTTGATTTTATACACCTGTGGCCATGGAGGTGAGAGGAACACCTGAATCCAATGGATTTGGAGGGGTGTCCCATTACTTTTGGCAATATTGTGTATGTTCCATACAGCTACAGCAGCCTGTCAAAAATCAACAATACAGTGGCTGTACAGATCTTCCCACAAATCTGAGCTGTGTATCAGTCCCTGGGTGAACCTAAATGCTTGGATGTGAAGGAAGATCTGTACAGCTGCAGCATCTGTCAGCCTGTCATTATTTTTTACAGGTTGCTGGCCACTGAATGTGCCCATGTGAATGAACTCTAAAGCGAAGGACCAGGAGAACCACTACATCTATAAAAGAAATACATATGTATTACTGTTACTCTGTTCGGCCACTCTTGTGATTCATACACCATCACAATTCACAGCTCTATCTTCGCAATATATTGTGTCATCTCCCCAACTCTAGTGTGCCCATTAGGCAATGGTTCAGTATCAGCACACCAACTTTCCTTGCAGGATGAGCATGCAAGTGACTCAGAAAGCGAAAATAGCTGAGGAGGCCTCATTCATACTTGAGAGATCTGAAGCTTCGCCAGATGCGATAGGATTTCCATTATATTATACAGTGGTATCCGTTCACACCTAAATGTAGTGTGGCTGAAGCTTGTTGCTCAAAATATTACACAAGCTTCTTTTAGGATCAGTTCACACCAGGAATCACAAAGGAACACACTCGCATTCCTGTGTGATTTGAGTGCGATGCGTTTCAGCCCACTCACGTGAAAAGGCTGAGAATGCACTGCACCGCACCACACCAAAATGAGTGCATGCACTTCTGTAACCATGCGATCTGGTGCAGGCAAACACACTGCATTTGCAACCTCTGTTTGATGTGGTGTCATCATTTCAATGACATCCGCTGGAAATGACAAGTGTAGTGTGTTTTGAACACGGTGCGGAAAATGCACACAGAGTGCGGGTTTCCTGCACCATGTTCTGATGTGTATGGGCCCTTCACCTCCCTGGCAGTATTCCCGAATGTAGCTCAGGGTAAAGTTTCAGTACTACGAGCTACACTCGGGCTTACCATGCGGTGCTGCTCCGCGATCCCTCGATCACTTACCTTACCCTGCGCTCCCGCGATGTCCCTCCTGCAGTGTCCCCGGCAATGTAAACTGGCGAATGTTGGCATCTGTCATCTGGGTTCCGTCCCCTGCGAGCGTCGGGACGTACGGGGGACGGAACGGCGGGAAATTTGAAAATGACAAAAAGTGACATTCACTAAAATCGCATAGTAAAACATTACTGTATCAAACCATTTCACATACATTTTGTCCCGAGTGCTTTGTCCTGTGCCCTGCCTGCATTTTTACCGTTCTTTCTGCCTGGAAACTGAGAAACGTCCATGGCGTCCAAAAAGCGTCCCTTTAGGTCAAAATCAGTTTTAGACCAGCTAGAGAACAGCGATAGTAAATCAGAACCACTTGCAGAATTGAGTGACAATGATTTGTGGGGAAATTTGTCATCAGACACTGATAACGATTTTGCGACTTTGCTCAGTGATGTGCGAACTTGGCGCTCTATTTCAAATTTCAGTGTTTTTGGTTTGATTATATTATTGAATAAAATTTATTATATTATTATTTTTTATGATTATTTCTTAAATTATAATTTATGATTTCGTGTTTCAAGTTTTATCCTACCCGGGATGTTTACTAATCTCTTGTTCGGACAGAGTTATTCCTAAGAATTACAGGCCTACAATAGAAAACGCCAAATTTCCATGCAAAATAATGGTACCGCTTTCAGCATCAAAAATCTGAAATAATCATACCGCCAGGGAGGTTAAAGTACAATCACGTGTTTTTTTCTCCAACAGACTAACTTACCTAGTAACTAGCTTTCAGTTGGCTAAAAAGAAGAAAAAAAGTGCTCAAGCCTGAAATGTGCACAAAAACGCTTGTACAAACAAACACTCTAAATGTGAATGGGGTCCAAAACAAAGCATTTATCCTCATGGCTGTGTGCTGTGGTAAATAAAAGGTTTACATATTTCAACTCCTCAAAAAGGAGACAAACCTTTTCATATGGCTTCTAGTAGCTAAATCAAACACACAGGGACCAAAATATGGCAGGTTCAACTGTTGACATGTTTTTAAAACGTAAAGCCTCTGGGGCTGTCATCCCGATCTTCTCTTCAGAACTTAGCAAGTAGCTGACCTAAAACAAAGACATATTGGCAAGTGTCGCAACCCCTGGCCTGCATGCTAGTTCTAGGTCACTGACGCATTAGGTAGTGCCGCTGGGAAAAGAAAGGATTAGGATGACTGCCTTAGATAAAGCACCTCTTTACTAGAAATGGTTTTGTTTTTCTAAACCTTTATGTTTTTTGATTATTGTAAATATGAAGGACACTAAATGGGGCCCCTTTAAAAGCTAAGCTACTCATTAAAATCATTAAAGCAGTATTAAACCATTTTTTTAATTACACGGGCCCCCATGTTGGTTAAGTCGTAATGTGCTAGCATGTACCACATATTAGCACATTATTATCGGTCAAAATGTGCCCTCCAGCTCTGAGCAGTCACTGAACCCAAGGGACCTGGGCGTTTCCATCACCATCCAGTCTTCCTTCCAAGTTCAGTCACCTCAATGGCTGGCCCGTGATGACGTCATTCCCAGACATGCGCTCAAGAGTCGTGTCATCACAGTCCAGACAGGGTGCTGTTATTGTATGCTAATCTGCACAGCTCAGTGTACATTATTATTATTATTATACAGTATTTATAAAGCGCCAATAGTTCGCTCACCGCTGTACATTACAAAGGGGGACAGAACATGTGACAGAACAATACCAATACAATGCAAAACATGAGGGGATTGAGGGCCCTGCTCTTTCGAGCTTACAATCTAGGAGGGAGGGGATGGTGGCACAGGAGGAGATAGCTGTGGGGGATGGAGCGGTAGGAAGAGTAGAGAAGGTCGGCAAGTTAGCAAGGGGTGGGGTAGGCTTCTCTGAATAGATGGGTTTTCAAGGTGCGCCTAAAGGAGAGGAGAGTAGGTGATAATCTGATGGGTTGGGCCAGGGAGTTCAAGAGGATGGGTGACACCCTGGAGAAGTCCTGAAGGCGGGCATGGGAGGAGGAGACCAGGGAACTAGAGAGAAGGAGGCTTGTGAGGAGCGGAGTGTGCATGACAGAAGACACAGATAGGGTCTCTTCTGTCCAAAGACATGCTGGTAGATTAATTGGATCTTGTGTAAATAGTCCCTAGTATATGTATGTATGAATGTAAGTTAGGGACCTTAGATTGTACGCCCCTTGAGGGTTAGGGACTGATATGAATGTACAATATATATGTAAAGCGCTGCGTAAATTGACGGTGCTATATGAGTACCTGAAATAAATAAATAGAAACCCTGCATTTGCAGCAAATTAAAAAAAAAAAAATTTCAAGATCACTTTCAATCTATTTTTAAAGACAACTAATGTAACTACCTCATTTTGACCTGGTTTCAGCCAATTGTAATCCTCTGTACAGCAGGACTAGAAGAGGGAAGAACAGAACTGGAAGCCAATCAATTGAGTGAGATGCATAGGAGCTGGCAAAAAACATTCGGACTGGTGGAGAGAGCAAAGTGAGCAAAGAAAAAACTGTAGTACGCTGCTACTGTGCCTTTTTACCCAATAATATGCTGGGGGTGGGAAGGCGACCAGGCTGAACTCTTCAACAGCAGTAGAGAAGAGACAGGTCACCAACATGGCTGTGCTGTTGTTTGGTAAAGTGGTGTATACCACAGGACTAGTTGGATTACTACAGTTACTAAACAGAACTGATGAAGTCATTTACCACCCAACAATGGGATAACAGCTGACATATAGCCCAGTACCTGATACCATGAATAATACCATCAAGGGAAAGCACAGCTTACACAGAAGAGAAGAGTGGAATCTCTGTCTGCCTAATGTGAGAAGAGACTCTGGTTCAGACCCACCCAGCTATGCCATACCAAGGACGAGTGACCCGCATAGCAACCAATAACAGAAAAACAACATGATAGCACTTGGTGGAATCATTCACTTATAAAACTAAACTTTGAAAGTTAAAGAAGAACACCAGACATGATAAACATTTAAATACAAACAACCAATCAAAGAGCATTTTCCTGACACCCCCAGGGCATCACGTATAGAGGCTGAGCAAGGTGCCGAGTCAACCCATGTGTGATGCTTGGCAATAGGTCAGGATAGGAAAGTTACAATAAATTGATCTTACATTTTTATAAATCAAACAAAGCTGTCTGACTCATTGGGGTTGTTTTACTAAAGTAATAGAGAATTTGGCAGAGCAAACATTCACTGAGTTTAATAAATAGAATATATTTTTTAAATTTTGTACATGACTGCTTGGATGTGAATGGAGGAATGCCTGATTCAAAAGTTCCATAAGGGACTATATGAAATAGTTAATAGTTAAGAGCATTGGATACGGCCACGCGTTTCAGGGGAAAAGCCTCCTTCTGTAGGGCTTGAGCGGTTAAAAGAATCACAACTGAATGCACTAAGGGACCTGTGTTAAGACTTGATGAAGACTAGCTTCACCTGAAAGAACTAAAAGACAACCAGCTGACTGAAAAATACATTCACCTTATTTACCATCATTCACATTTCAAAGTGAACCAAGTAAACATCCTCTGTTCCCATAGTAAAGGGACCCCAATCTCCCACGAAAGACAGCAAAACTACCAAATCCAATCCTGTATGAAAGTTCCTTTAAAGTGGTACGTACAGTCAAAAAAACAAAAAAAACAAAAACCGATAAGAATGAGACGAGTAGAGGCGAGTACAACCCCTACCATTTTTCACTGTAGGTGTCCTGCTAGGAAGATTTCACTTCACTTCCTGTCCAGGAGATGCAAAAGGCCAAGAGGAAATTAATTCAAAAAAACAAAACCCGATAAGAATGGAGACGAGTAGAGGAGAGTACAAAATTAAGTAAAAAAAACAAAACAAAAACCGATAAAAATGGAGACGAGTAGAGGCGAGCACAACCCCTACCATTTTTCACTGTAGGTGTCCTGCTAGGAAGATTTCACTTTACTTCCTGTCCAGGAGATGCAAAAGGCCAAGAGGAAATTAAATCAAAGTGAGGGGAATCCCCATTTCTGAGAGTTGTCACCTGGACATTGTCCTCTCTTGACAACTGACCTCACCAATCTAGTGGCAACTCTTCTGGATTTCCCTCAAGCTCAATGATCATGGTCACTAAAACAAAGAGGGGTCCATCTCCACAGTGGGGATGCACAAAGCATTAAAAACCTAACAGAGGGTCCAAACCTTCCCTATTCTAACCAAAACTAGAAAAAAAAGTTTTCTCTTTACTTACAATTTAATAACAAAATGTGATCTTCTGGCATTTTTATTGCGCATTCCCAATACCTTAGGCACCTTTCCCAGAAAAGATGCATTCTTGGGCGTGGGAGCGTCTACTGCTGGAAAGATTTGCATCATGTGCGATAGCTAATTTTTGTAAAGTAGCACTGTGCTGCTAACTGTCTACATTTCAGCAAACCACATGAAATGTAAAGCTCTCTGTCAACGGAGCAGAACAGGTAATACAGCCCTCCACAATCTATGCTCATTACTGAGCATTGTTGTCTTGTATGGAGTGCTCCTTAATCAACCCAAGTAGGCTTAGGCGCATGGATACGCAAGAGTTAAACCCTTCAGCCTCCTAACCTGCTCACGCCTCAATAAAAATTTAGGAGATTCCCCACAGACACAGAACAAACTTACAGATACACACAGCAACTCGCACAATAGGGCAGGGACCTTTTCTTCTGCTGCTGTCTGATATGGCGGGGGCCCTCCCCACCCACAGGCGTAACCCTTTCACTGCCTGGCCAAAGGTCCAGGATAGAGCGGCTGGTGTGGTTTTTGCCAAGTCTCATCTAAAATTAAATCTAGCTTTAGGAGATGTAGAAACTGCCGCCAAACACACATACTAAAGGATGGAGGAAGAACAGGAGGCGGCACAAGAGCAGGCAGAGATGGTGGGGAGAGCAGTGAGCAATGGAACCTGGAGGATCATATATTAGGAAGGCAGACAGATGCTGAGGGATGTTTCAGTCTCTGGATTCCTGGCTCCTAACAAGCCTGTCTTGCTACAAATGAAAGACTTTTGTATTTATTGCCCTGCAAGCTCAACTTGTTTCCACGATTCCACATGTGTAATTACATTACAAATGAATACTTCCGCAGCAAATATTTATGATGGTAGGTGGGAAGCAGAAACCGGAGATGGACAAAGACTAGAGCAAGCTAATGTCGGGAAAAGAAAAAAAGTTGGTGTTCTACCTTGTTACCCTCCTTATACGCCCGTCTCCTTACTATACTGGCATCTAGCCAGTTACTCTGGTGGGAACACACAGTGCAGTTTAAATATTCTTTGACTATAAAGCCCCTTGCACATGGGACGTCAAGCCCTGTGCCTCCAATCATTGCATCATGATCTGCCTGGCTAAAATGCTGCCCCTAGTTTGGAGGTACAGGGGCTAGATATATCCTATGTGTAAAAGGGTGATGTCAGAAGTGATTCCGATGCTAGAGAAAAAAAAAAAAAGGCAATGGTACAATCGCTAAAGAGGCTGCCTGTCTCTCCCTATGGATTCATAGGAAAGAAGGAGCACCCAATGTCCAACAAAATGCACTTCTGATGGTAGAATAAGAGGCATTTAATGAGAAGAACGACAAGTACATCAAACCAACGCATTTCGGGAGAAAACACTACCTTCTTCAGAGTTGTTGCTGCACGCTATTAAATGGGAAAGATTCCCATGCTGGTTAAGTATCCTCCTGGTTGCGAAGGAAAAATTGACCGACAGATTGCTGCCCCTGGAACGACAGCGGTTGTTATTCTCAGTAAATGCCTCTTAATCTGTAATCAAAAGTGCATTCTTTTAGACATCAGGTGCTCCTTCTTTCCTATAATTCCAAGTGTAATTGTGGAAACAACCTTAAAAGCGGAGCTCCACCCAAAAGGGGAAGCTCCGCTTTAATGCTTTTTTCTCCACTCCCTGTTAAGGATTGGCACCTTTGGGGAGCGGGGGAGTTTACCCAAATTTGACAGGTACCCACCGGTGCGATCACCACAATCGGAAAAGGAATTTGTCCTTCCCCCTCCCTCCCTGTAGTCTTCTGAGACATGGGACAGGTCCCAGAAGACTACAAGACCATTCACAAAGTGCAGTCCCGCATGTGTAGTGGGCACCCGGCTATGAAGCCGCAAGCTGTCACAGCCGGGTGCCCACACTAAGGATGCCAGCGCCGAGGAGAAACATAACATGGTGAGGACACCGCTGGACCGAGGGACAGGTAAGTGTCTGTATTTTAAAAGTCAGCAGCTAATTTTTGTAGCTGCTGACTTTTTTTTTCTTTTTATTCAACTGGAATTCCGCTTTAAGGCCGTACCAGAAATGCAGCCGTCCAGACCCTAAGAGTGTTTACTACCAGTATCCATCACTGGGCACAACTGACTGGAGGGACATCTCCCTACCTACCCACAAAAACTACTAACCTATGACCAGCAACTGATCCAGTCAGTCCACCAAAGACTTCAGCACAAACAAACTCTGTCCCTATGGAATTGTCTCTCTGTCGCTGGCCCAAACACTGCGGAATCGTTAACATTACTGATGGGTAGCGGCAGAGTAGCCGGTCTGCCATCAACTTTAAGATGGCCATACACTTTTAGATTTTTTTTTTATGCCGCCTGTGGGCTGAATGAAAGAAATATAACAGATTCCTCCATTCACACTAAACAGTGCAGAAGGATGACTCTGCCCTGGCCGTGACTGTATTCTGACAGCTGCCTCTAGTGGCTGTCAGAATATCCAAACAATGTCAGCAACTGATTGGATGCAGGCACTGCTAGGCCAACAATTTTGCACCCAGCTCCTTAAACACAAAAGTTAACTGTCCATTCAGCTTTTGTCAAAGCGGGTGGTACCAGCTGTGGCACCCACAGCTTGAATTTCGGCAAATTGGCCAAAATTTGGGTCATGTATTGCAGCCTTTAGTGCTGATATCTAGTTTGTTTTCCTTTTCTACCACAGCTCTATGTTCACTGTTCCCATCCACTCCAGTAATTCGCTCACTAGCATAACTTTCTGTGGCTCCTGCTCTAGTGGAACCAATCTCATGCTACAGCTCTTGTTATTTTAGGCCTCCTTATAGCCCAACTCCAGCCATAACTTTATTTAGTTTTGTTTTTTTTTCTCTAAATAAAGTAGTTCAGACTCTATGTCTGGTTTTAATTGCTGTCTGGCTCCCCATTGGAGAGATCTTCCTTCCTGGACAAAGTAGGGAAAAGGTTAACATCCTTAATCAGGAGTTTATTGCTGAGCCCCTACTAGGGAGTGGCACCTTTTTTCTGGGACTGAAACAAAAGAGAAAAATCCACAATTTTGAGTTTCCAGAACAGTAATAAGGAGAAAGTTTTCCAAGGGGTTTACTTGTGGTGACAACTGAAAGGATTCCCTTACTGTGGAAAGACTGTTGTGTCTATGGGACAGAAAGTGGAGGTTAACCTCCCCAGTTGAACATTAATTACATCCTACTCTATCCAAAAACCTTAAAAAAAACCGTTTGGGCTTTATATATGCTTTTAAAAGACCAAGTTGCCAGACCATTCATTTTAACAATTAAAAATCTCTGAGATTGCTGCTGGACACCAACATCTTGGATGTGGTATCAGCAGCCCTGGCAGACTCCAAGCTGTCAATTTAATGACACGATACAGGAGCCATTCTTTACCTTTGTACCATAGAGGAACCATTGGAATAATTTTGAGGTCTCAGGGAATCCCTGGTAAGATTAGCCTAATGAGGGTCTTTGTGAAACTGCCCCTTACGTTGGTGGTGGTAAGTGAGAATACCCCCCCCCCCTTACAAGGATGACCAGAATGACACCTTTGCAGTCAAGTCACCGGCTCTGCCAAGTTTTTTTTCGGACCTGAACTATGCAGGCACCATCAAATGGGTGGTCAGTTCGCCACAGCTCAAATAAATCCTCTATATCCCTGGAGGAGTCCTAGGGTTCTACGAAACCCTGGTTGAGAATGGCTGCTCTACGGTATTTCCCTTTGCTTCTCCCAACAGCTACATAAATGTTATGTAGGAAGGTGAGGGCAAGAGCAGAGAAGCTGGGATAACACAGACAGTAAACAGACACTCCCAGAAGGGGAGAAGGCTATGAAGTACAAGGAGGGAGAAGTCTATGGTATTGAACGGGTTACTTTCTGGAATGTCAGCTCCCTAGCAAGTTCAGGGGCACATTGCAGTCAAAAAGAAAAATAGTTCCTAGAAAAGGAAAAAATGTTACAAGTAGGCAATCACAATACTTGACGACAGGGCTGGTGACAGTTCTTGCTAGGCCCCTATTTTAGGCCCTGTTAGGAAAGTGCAAGTTGCATAGGCACTTTGTCACAGTCCTATCAGCACAGCAACCAAACAAGTCCCGATTACCCCAATATTCAAGTTCCAAATTACGCAAATATTGTTAAAGCTAGAAACACACATAACCACCCATTCCCCAAGAGATCACTGGGCACCCATATCTGTTGTCACTTCCCCTTGCTTACTAAAATGAATGTTATAACTTCTTTCAGTGGAATGTCTGTGAAACACACTTATCAAGATCTGTTAATGGCTGAGATATGGTATATTGTTAAAACGGAACACATGCATTTGCATTAATTTTGCACTCGCTTGTATTGTATGTGCAAAATTGGCAGAAGATTAATCAGTGAAATTTTTGGAGCCAAACATTTTTTTAAGACCATTAAGAAAGTCATAAAAATGAATACTAATATTTAATTGTCAAAAAATCTACTTGCCATGGATTGGAATAGAGAGCATTGGAACCACCAGCAGTATTAGTTGCCTGTTTAACTCCAGAGAGAAGTAACAATTCCAGGTATGCCAACTACAATGCCCAGTATAAGGCATGTGAAAAAACTCCTGCAGTTTTAGACTTCATTCTAATTATTTATTTATTTCAGGTACTTATATAGCGCCGTCAATTTACACAGCACTTCACATATATATTGTACATTCACATCAGCCCCTAACCCTCAAGGAGAGTACAATCTAAGGTCCCTAACTTACATTCATACATACACATACTAGGGACAATTTAGACAGGAGCCAATTAACCTTCCAGCATGTCTTTGGAGTCTGGGAGGAAACCGGAGTACACGGAGGAAACCCACGCAGGCACAGGGAGAGCATGCAAACTCCAGGCAGGTGGTGCCATGGTTGGGATTCGAACCAATGACCCTAGTACTGCCAGGCAGAAGTGCTAACCACTTAGCCACTGTGCTGCCCATTCTAATTAAAGCAGAACACTGGGCAGCTTTGTTCGATTAGGATAGGGTTAGAGCCTCTGATGACCAGGGAATAGTAAGTAAGGGCTTGTTTACATCTGCAGCTGTGTTTGCCACCCCTCTGAAAAGCAATCTACAGTAGACTGCTTTTCAGAGACAGATGGCTCAGAGGCGATATGTTGCCTCCTCCGTGCGTCAGTGCGTCTTATGGAGCGAATATGGAGCGGCCGGTCTGGTATTCCCACCGCCGCCGTGTCAGAATACCGGGCCGGCCGCTCATCTCTTCTCTGCAGGAGGACCTTACCTGTTCCTCGGTCCAGCACTGAGAAGGTTTCCCACGTCGACATCTTTAGTGTGGTCTCTCAGCTGTGGCAGCCGGGTGCCCAGTGCGCATGCGCGAGAAGCGCTGGCTTTGTGAATAGTACGGCGTCTTCTGGGATACATGACAGGTCCCAGAAGACACCGGACCAATCACAAAGCGCAGCGCTTCTCACGCATGCACAGTGGGCTCCCAGCTGTCAGCTGGGTGCCCACACTAAAGAGAGGACAACTCCGCGGAAGTGGGAGCGGGTACCTGTCAAATTCAGGTACCCGCTCCCCCTCCCTCCCCAAAGGTCCACATTCTCTTAGTCATCCCCTGTACTGTGTCCGCAGTCTCTGGTCATCCCCTGTACTGTCCACAGTCTCTGATCATCTCCTGTACTGTCCGCAGTCTCTGGTCATCCCCTGTACTATGTCTGCAGTCTCTTGGTCATCCCCTATACTGTCTGCAGTCTCTGGTCATCTCCTGTAGTACGCCCGCAGTCTCTGGTCATCTCCTGTACTGTGTCCGCAGTCTCTGGTCATCTCCTGTACTGTGTCCGCAGTCTCTGGTCATCTCCTGTACTGTGTCCGCAGTCTCTGGTCATCTCCTGTACTGTGTCCGCAGTCTCTGGTCATCTCCTGTACTGTGTCCGCAGTCTCTGGTCATCTCCTGTACTGTGTCCGCAGTCTCTGGTCATCTCCTGTACTGTGTCCGCAGTCTCTGGTCATCTCCTGTACTGTGTCCGCAGTCTCTGGTCATCTCCTGTACTGTGTCCGCAGTCTCTGGTCATCTCCTGTACTGTGTCCGCAGTCTCTGGTCATCTCCTGTACTGTGTCCGCAGTCTCTGGTCATCTCCTGTACTGTGTCCGCAGTCTCTGGTCATCTCCTGTACTGTGTCCGCAGTCTCTGGTCATCTCCTATAGTATGTCTGCAGTCTCTGGTCATTTTCTGTATGGTGTCTGCAGTCCATTGGTTCAGAATATTTTTTCTTGTTTTCCGCCTCTAAAACTTAGGTGCGTCTTATGGTCAGGTGCGTCTTATGGAGCGCAAAATATGGTATGTATGTCTCTGGTGCCTATAGGAATATATGTGGATATAAGCAATAAAGAGCACCTGTTTGGAAACAGATTATAAATGCACGGATCAAGCTCACATTATGGACTTTTAAGTTGTATTCAGTGTGTTCACCATTGTTGCATAATCACATGGTTTGGATGCTTTAATTCATACATGAGGTTATAGAGATATATGCGCGTCACTATTTTATGACATATCTTGTGTGTGGAAACACATGTAAGTGTCAGCAGCACTGGTATACACAGGAATTTGAGGAGTTATTTGTTGCGCTGAAGTTTTATTTCTACACATGTTAACTTGAAGCTCGATCGTCAAGGTGTAGTAAAACCACAGCTCACCTGCCTGTTTTTACTGCCCTTTGTCCACCCATTTAAATGAGGCCAAAAGTAAATCTCATTAATGGGGACATAGACCGTAATAAAAATTCTAACCCTTCTCCACTAAATACACTGTAATTTGTAGATAAAACAGAAAGAATCAAAACGCATTTTTGTGATATCCAGAAGGGCAGCTCAGGTAGAAAAAAAATATAGGGGGTGCATGCAACACTGTATTACACAATAAATCAGCAGTGATGACTAAATCTTTCTTAAATTGGCTGAAAGGTACTGAATGGATTGATGGAGCTTCTCAACCACAGCTGTTAGCAGCCAGAGCCCTGAACAAGACAAGATGACCAAACTTTTAGTTTAACTCCTCATTCACACTTGTGACTCGGCCAGGCAACAGATTCCTACGGCAAAAATCTGCATATCCCTGCAGCTGAAAATATAGATTGCATGTGAGCAGTCAGCCTTCACCTGTGCTTAGGGACAGATAATCAGCTCAGGATACAGATTGTGTCCAGAACCAATCACCTAACTATGAGTACGCACGGGATGTGCAGATACTGGATTATGCAGATTATGGATTATGCGGCAAACAGCCACGGTTCACTTCAGGCTGACATTGCAGCTGTTCACTCTTACACCTGTGTTTCCAGCCTCAGGAATCTGTGGTCCTTGCAATAAGAATCCGCTGTACAGCCCAATCAGAAGTGTTAATGACGCCTATAAATACAATAGGCTTTAGGTGTGGAAGCGGCTGGGGAAAAAAAAACAAAAAAACGGTTTGTGTTGCTAACCGCAGATACTGAATTTTGTCTGCCAGAAGTTACAAGATAAAAAAAGGCAGATGGGTTCTGAAAGCTTTGATGTCATCGGTGGAGTTAACAACACAGCAAATTCCAAAGGCTAACCATAGGACCTGTGGTCTTCCTTCAGTTGATCGTTTCCCCATTACTGATTTGCCATGTCTTTTTCTGCACTAGCTTGGTAGAGGCAGGGCTTTACTTCCTTCCTCGTGTCAGAGTCTCCAGCAAGGAAAACTGTGAGCAGCACATTAGTGACATCACCAAATCTCACTCCAAATCTCTAGAGACTAGCAGTCAGAGGCAGGAGTGCATTATATTTTACAAAGATATAAGATAGATCAGCCTTTTTCAACCAAAGGTGCCTTTAGGTTTCTTTAGGTGTGCCTTGGTAGAGGCAGGGCTTTACTTCCTCATGTCAGTCTCCAGCAAGGAAAACTGTGAGCAGCACATTAGTGACATCACCAAATTTCACTCCAAATCTCCAGAGACTAGCAGTCAGAAGCAAGAGTGCATTATATTTTACAAAGATATAAGATAGATCAGCCTTTTTCAACCAAAGGTGCCTTTAGGTTTCTTTAGGTGTGCCTTGGTAAAGCTTGGTAGAGGCAGGGCTTTACTTCCTCATGTCAGAGTCTCCAGCAAGGAAAACTGAGCAGCACATTAGTGACATCACCAAATCTCACTCCAAATCTTCAGAGACTAGCGGTCAGAGGCAGGAGTGCATTATATTTTACAAAGATATAAGATAGATCAGCCTTTTTCAACCAAAGGTGCCTTTAGATTTCTTTAGGTGTGCCTTACCAAAATGCCTAAAAAATTCCCAAAAATTGTATACAAGCCAGCAGGTGGATTAACCTTGCCTTTTAGATACAGAAAGCCACAGGTTTTCATTGCGCACTCTTCCAACCTTCCCGCTGTAGGTGTCCTAACAACCAATTACATCATTGTTAAGGATAAGGTGGATGTTGGACATCTGCACAGCATCCTTCTTTACCTCCCCCCTACCCCTCTCCATCAGTACTGGGGTCACATTAGCTGAGTGAGGAAGTAAAACATTGCAATACTAGTCAGTACCAGTGTGCAAAGGTATATTTCCTTTGGAAGAATAAATCATGTTGGGTGTCCTACTTAAATGGGTATTGCTCCGTTATGTAAAACTATTAATTTTAGTTATTTACATTTTAGAAAGGGGTGCCTTGAGATTGTGCGGAATTTTAAAGGGTGTCTTGACTGCAAAAAAGTTGAGAAACACTGATATATATATATATATATATATATATATATATATATATATATATATATATATATATTACAGAAATGAGTCTGTAGACCAGCCTTTAGTGGGCACACACTAGGAGAAAAAGAAAAACAATTCCATATGACCAACGTTCATTTGATTTTCATCTAGTGTGTACACAACTTTCTTATTCAAACTTTCCAAATTTAAAAAAGTGAAGATTTGCAAGCTGCTATATAAGTGATGAAAAGTCCAGAGATTTACCGCGTTAGAGCATTTTTACAGCTAAAAAACTTCTCTAGAAACCCACTAGTCTTGGGTTTTTTTTCCAGCCAAAAAACGCCCCTGCCAAAAAAACGTTGATTACAGACTATGTGTGCATGGACACATAGAATAACATGCTGGGGAGTTTACATACTGTAGAAAAAAAGCCAAAAACAGCATCTGTAAAAACGTCCCGCGTGCATGAGGATTTATGCAAGACATATTTCAAAATGAGAATAATAGTAAATAGTACGGTATACAGAATGACATCCCTCCTACAGCTTCCCGTCTAGCCCTCCACCAAGCAGCCCTCTCTCCCCCTCTCCTCTCTTGTTTTCAGATGTTTGGCCTGGAGATTCTCTCCAGGAAGCTGGTGTTCCTTCCCCTCTAGAGAGGGCCAAAGAGAAGGGGGGTGAGAGAGGAATGGGAACACAGAAACCAAGAGGAGAGAGTGGGAGAGACTGAAGGGGAAAGTGAAATGGACTATTACAGTGTAGGAGTAAAGAGACATCTGTCCATCTGTAACATGCTACAGCCCAATCCATTTTTGCCTACAGTAAATGGAAATCCAATTGCTAAGACTTCCAGATTGGCTAGGAAAATCCATCCTGGCTGACCAATATTTTCCCAAGCAGGCTCGATCAGGGGGGCACCAGAACAGGTGAACATGCTTTCATGTATGGGGCCACCATGAAGAAGAGATGAGCAAGAGTTTGATTACACCTCCCAGAGTGTTACCAAGACTGGTGAAAATTAGAATACAACCTTTATTTATGTAATATGTCAAACATCCCCATTTATCAAGCTGCAATAGAAGTAAATGTCCAGGCAGGGGCGGACTGACAACTCATGGGGCCCACGGGCAATAGGGGATTATGGGGCCCCTGTGTCCTTGCCCAAACTCAAAAAAGCCTATGAAAAAGGTACCAGGGGCATCTCATGGGGCCCCCTACTGACCCCGGGCCCTCGGGCAGTGCCCGAGTTTCCAAATGGTCAGTCCGCCCCTGTGTCCAGCCATAAATTTTTCTTGGTTCAGGATAGAACCACTGACACCAAGTAAATGGGGAAAATCTCTCCAAAGGAGTCCCAGATAGCAGTAAAACCTGAGTAGGGTTCTAGTCTTTCCCACTTCTATTCAAACCTAAACAAAAAAAAGATTTGGCTGGATTTTAAAGTGGACCTTCACTCCTGAGTGACTCAAGGTCCCTGCCAGGGGCGGACTGACAAATCATGGGGCCCCCGGGCAAAAGGGGATCATGGGGCCCCTGTGTCCTTGCCCACACTCAAAAAAAGCCTATGAAAAAGGTACCAGGGGCATCTCATGGGGCCCCCTACTGACCCTGGGCCCTCGGGCAGTGCCCGAGTTTCCAAATGGTCAGTCCACCCCTGGTCCCTGCATACTCCTTCCTTCCCTGATGTTCCCTTTTTTTTAATGCATTTTTACCAGTCCCTTCCCCATTCTTGCCTATTTAAGAAGAACATGTCCCTGTGCCGCAACCCATAGTGACCATAGACCGTAGAATTTTTCCTACATGAGCAACATACAAAAGACTGCTATACCTCCATCATGGTTTAAAGTGGTTGTAAACACATATATCCAGTGAGGTGACTGGCCTCAGATGATACACACAGATAAAACAAATCCTCCTACATAAGTTGTACCTGTCTATCTACTGTGTCCTCTTCTCTACATCCATTCAAAGTGCTGAATTTTAAAGCTTGTCTGAGCTTTCACAAAGAAGGAGAGCTGAAGTTACACTCTGCAGGCTATCAATCTGCTGCAGGTCCCTCCTGTCACCATTTTATTCTTGGTGTCAGGAAAGCTTGTCAGAAGTGACTCAGGCTGGTAGAGGCACGAAGCAGCAAACAGATATTACACTTGGGCCATACGTGCATAAAAACTTATGGAAAAAAAACGCACAGATTTCACTTGTGGAGACAAGAGTTTCCATCAGTTTTCATGCGCGTTTCAGTGAGTTTTCTACATGTTGCAGATTCCTGCCCAGAAAAAAAATCCATACGATGCTAGTGTTGTGGTGTGAACAGGGTGCATAGAGAACATGTGTTTTCTTTGTGCCCTAGCAGAACGCATGCAGAAAAACTCATGTCTTCAGCATGGTCTGAAAGAGGACTTCGTGTTTTTAATTAAGACAAGTACACACCATAGAGGGATATGCTTTGTTCATATTTCAAGTCTGAGATTTACAACCACTTTAAAGGCAAATTTGTCTTTATTATGTTTTCATATGACGTCCTCCCATTCTAACCGCGCATGCACGGCTCAGGGAGTGCGCAGCGCGGCGATCGGCGGTGCGCTGTGTCCCTTGGACACAGCGGATTACTAATCATGGAAAGAGCCGAAGATGTCGGCTCGGTCATGTGATCAGCTGTGTCCAATCACAGCTGATCGCATGTAAACAGGGAAATGCTGGTTATCAGCATTTCTCTCCTCTTGAGCTGTCACGCTGACAGCTTGTGAGAAGAGGAGAGCTGGTAATCGGCACTTCTCAGAGGGGACATGTACACTGATCATCAGGGCATGATCAGTGTGCCCTGATGATCAGTGTAGCCCCAGCAGCCCCACCTGTCAGTGTCCATCAGTGCCTCGTGCCAGTGCCCATCAGTGCCACATCAATGCCACATCAGTGCCTACCAGTGCACATCAATGCCACATATCAGTGCCCATCTGAGCTGCCTTTCAGTGTCACCCATCAGTGCCAGTCAGTGCCACCTATCAATGCCAATCAGTGCCACCCATCAGTGCCGCCAATCAGTGCCGCCAATCAGTGCCACCTAACAGTGCCAGTCAGTGCCACCTAACAGTGCTGCCTATCTGTGCCATATATCAGTGCCGCCTTTCAGTGCCCATCAGTGATGCCTGTCAATGCCCATCAGTGCCACTTACTAGTGCCTCCTGATCAGTGCCATCAATGCCACCTATCATTGTAGCCTATCGGTGCCCATCACTGCAGCCTCATTAGCGCACATCAGTGAAGGAGAAAAATCACTTATTTACAAAATTTTATAACAAAAACTAAGAAAAAACTTTTTTTCAAAATTTTCAGTGGTTTTTGGTTTAAGAAAAAATTAAAAACACAGAGGTGATTAAATACCACCAAAATAAAGCTCTGTCACAAAAAAATGATAAAAATTTCATATGGGTCCAGTGTTGCATGACCGCGCAATTTTCATTCAAAGTGCAACAGGTCTGAAAGCTGGAAATTGGCCTGGGCAGGAAGGGGGTATAAGTGCCCGGTAGGCTAGCGGTTAATATCTGAGTGGATATCAGACAATGCAAAAATCAGAGGTGGCCCTATACAGGGGCCGGTAATGGGAAAAGCAAGCCTAAAATAACATGAATGGCCCTTTCTAAAAAAAAACTTCAATTTCTCATTCTCTGTCATTTGTAGTTTAGTTGGGGCCCTTCATGGTGCAACATGCAGAGAATTGAGAAGACAATGGAGCTCTTAAAGCATTCCATGGCAGTGATTGCTTATCTGGTCATGGTCTGGTTAGTTCTCACTACTTCTTATCAGTCATGGCACAACCTAAAGAATCAGTCCATGGTTTGGTAGACACTGATGTATTAAATCACCCGTTTCTTTTATCTTGAGGAACTCGATTAGCAGGATATCTGCTTCTTGGTCTGCAAACCTGCTGCAGATATTATGAGCGGTACCCACACTCCTTGTTGGGTTTTCATTTCATTTTTTTTTGTGGAGAACTCAATAGTCAGAGCAAGACATGCAAAGGTAGGCAGGATCACCCAACACTCCTACGTGGACAGGAACAGACAGATCTCAGAGTCGGAGAATCGAAGATACAGACAGTTGCTAACTCAGTTCCCCAGACTCAATGCAGAATAAACAGTGTAAGGTATAAGAAATGTGCACTGACAAAACATCAGCAAGATGTGCTGGCACTACGCAAAGTTTACAATGCTTGATCCAGATTGACAGCCGGTAGTGACTAATCAGAAGCCGTAATCACAGAGCACATATTCTCTTTCTTATCAGGCACATACTTGCATGTGTCACAGAATAAAGGAGTGTTCAGCCACCCACTGTTTAAAGTGGAACTCCAGGAAAAACGTTTTCCAGTTCTGGGTAGAAGGAATGGGATAGTCAGGTTTTTATTGCGTTTTTTTTTGTAAAATTCTTTTTATTAAAGTTTAATTGATACAGTAACACAGAAACCACCACAGCAGAACTACTTTTATTGCATTCTTTGCCCCTGTCGTGAAAATTTCACCTTCTGCAGTGGTGATTGGTTATCAATTTCTGTCCCAATCACAGCAGTCTAAAATGATGTCACCATTGTAGAGGGAAACATCCCATTGGGTACACCTGTTCTGATAATGGGTACGAAAGGGTGGGATTTGCCCTCACCTTGGGAAGACATCCCAGGAACAGGAAGTGAGGGGAAACTTCTCCTGCGAAGACACAGGCAGCAATAAAAACCTGACAAAAGTTCTACAACGACCTCACTGTACCTAAAACATAATATAGGCTTTAACATTTGAATGTTCTTACAAAAGCCCAGCTTAATCTATTCAAAATCTACGGCTTTCATTAAACTATTACTTGGTGAGCCTGTCATGATGGTCCTTGTTAAGGCATCTTATATAGGGTGGCAACAAACTATTACTTGGTGATCCTGTCATGATGGTCCTTGTTAAGGCATCTTCTATAGGGTGGCAACACTCTATTTATGGCTTCCAGTTGCTCTCCTACATGGTCAGGACTTTTCCAGAGCTTCCTCCATCCTCTGGAACTCTCTACCCCAATTTATCAGACTATCGCCTACTCTGCTCACTTTTAGGTGATCTCTGAAAACCTATCTCTTCAAGGAAGCCTATCCTGCCTTCAGCTAATAATGGAATCTTCTACTTTTCCAACCAGTTCATCCCCCACAGTTACTACCTTTTGTACCACTAGCCCCCACCTCCTAGATTGTAAGCTCCAAGGAGCAGGGCCCTCCTATCCCTCTTGTATTGAACTGTATTGTTGCTGTATTGTCTCCCGTTATATTGTAGAGCGCTGAACAAACTGTTGGCGCTATATAAATCCTGTATAATAATAATAATAATAATGGTCACCCTATCATATACTCTTCGGGCATAGATTAGAATTGGCTATGCCATTGTTTATTTTATGCATAGGCATGATCTTCCGTTGTCACTATCAGGAGGCTCATCCAAAGCTTTGCCTTAGAAAAAAAAATGTATTCCAGTTGGGCTTAGATCTATTTTAATGTACTAGTTCGGTATATTGTTGTTTCCTGCTTTTATTACACTTGACAGGTTCACTTTTAAAGGTAAATTGCGGGGTTTAATAAACAACATAGCAATAGTGGCTCAGAAAAAGCACCCATAATTAGTCACCTGCCAGATCTGCAAGTTTAAAGAGTAGCTCCACTTTTTTAGAGAAAAAAAACAAACAATCAAAACAATCCCCTCTGGGTGATCTATTATTATTATACAGGATTTATATAGCGCCAACAGTTTGCTCAGCGCTTTACAAAATACCGGGAGACAATACAGCAACAATACAGTTCAATACAAGAGGGATAGGAAGGCCCTGATCCTGGGAGCTTACAATCTAGGAGAATGTATATTGTAGATCTATGTATACTGCATGTACGTTCGCAAAAAAAAAAAAAAAATCATACTTGCCTAGATGGCTGCAGCACTGATCCCAGCTGACTCTACCCCGAGAACTGAGCAATCAAACACCACTGCCCCTCCGTTCTGAGCGGACAGCCATGACTGTCAGTCTACAGCTCTCTGTTCTGCCCCTCCAGTGCTCACTGGAGCGCTGGGCTATGGGGGGGGGGGGGGGGGGGAGGCAGCTGTCGATCCAGGCTTCTGGGTGGATCCCAACTGAGTTTTACCCTGCTGTCAGCTGAAAACGGGTCACAGGAATGCAGAACAAACTGCACTCCTGTGATCCACAAGCTTTGGCTATACTTCTCCTTTGACAAACTTAGATTCCTACCTTTTGTTATTGTGAAGAAATTGCTGTTTGTTTGCCTGTGTCTATGTGCAAAGTGAAGGTGAATGGAAGTCACTATTATTGATCAGATGCTGCACTTGCAGGGTTCTGATGAGGAACATGTCAGCATCTAAATCCCTTCAGATGTGATTAGCCCTTCAAGAGTATCTCAACAAAAAACAAATTCCTATTGCACAGGATGCCTAAAATCTGACTTGTATCTTTGTGTAGACTTCTGGGAAAAGCAGTGAGCCAATCACACAAGCAAGGAACGACATTTCTGGGGAGCATTTTGTATACCAACAATGTACAGAACACCTTCAGTTTGCCATATTGCATTGACTTTTTCAGAAAATTACAGCAATGCAGATTGAAAAGGAAAGGTAATTTTTAAGAACATTCAAATACAATATAACTTGTATAGCAATTGTATATGCTACATATTTTTTATTATTATTTGCAATTTTTTCCCATGAAAGTGGAGTTGCTCTTTATAAGGCCCCAACAAGACCTAGGAAAAAAAAAAAAACAAAACAGGCCGGTGAACCAGACTCAGGCCTGAAAACTTGGGATGCACAGAAATTTTGGTTGCCGAATTGTTTCAGCCAAAATTAGCCCTATCAACATTTTGCAGATATAAAAAAAGAACTGATACAGGGGCCGAAAATGTTCTTTGGCCAGTGCAGTAGAGAAGAGAGAGAGAAAGTAGGTGCCGCTGTGGCATCTTGGTTCCGTCCTGCTCAATTCTCACCGGGGAGAGATGTGGGTTGCGCTGCCCCCTCCTCCTACATGAGGGAGACGTGGCTGCGCAGCGATGCTTTGGCACATGCCCAGTGTTAGTGGCCGAGACGTTTAATGAACCACGCTGGACTGCTTTTATGTCTACTACACGGTGAGGGGCACAGGCTGTGCATGGGATGGGTGTCAGGTGCGCAGGCTGTGCATGGGATGGGTGTCAGGTGCGCAGGCTGTGCATGGGGATGGGTGTCAGGTGCGCAGGCTGTGCATGGGGATGGGTGTCAGGTGCGCAGGCTGTGCATGGGGATGGGTGTCAGGTGCGCAGGCTGTGCATGGGGATGGGTGTCAGGTGCGCAGGCTGTGCATGGGGATGGGTGTCAGGTGCGCAGGCTGTGCATGGGGATGGGTGTCAGGTGCGCAGGCTGTGCATGGGGATGGGTGTCAGGTGCGCAGGCTGTGCATGGGGATGGGTGTCAGGTGCGCAGGCTGTGCATGGGGATGGGTGTCAGGTGCGCAGGCTGTGCATGGGGATGGGTGTCAGGTGCGCAGGCTGTGCATGGGGATGGGTGTCAGGTGCGCAGGCTGTGCATGGGATAGGTGTTGGTTGTGCATCGTATGGGTGGCAGGTGCGCAGGTTGTGCATCGGATGGGTGGCAGGTGCGCAGGCTGTGCATCGGATGGGTGGCAGGTGCGCAGGTTGTGCATCGGATGGGGGGCAGGTGCGCAGGCTGTGCATGGAATGGGTGACAGGTGCGCAGGTTGTGCATGGAATGGGTGACAGGTGCGCAGGTTGTGCATCGGATGGGTGGCAGGTGTGCAGGCTGTGCATTGGATGGGTGTCAGGTGCGCAGGCTGTGCATCGGATGGGTGACAGGTGCGCAGGTTGTGCATCGGATGGGTGGCAGGTGTGCAGGCTGTGCATGGGATGGGTGGCAGGTGCCCAGGCTGTGCATGGAATGGGTGTCAGGTGCGCAGGCTGTGCATGGGATGGGTGTCAGGTGCGCAGGCTGTGCATGGGATGGGTGTCAAGTGTGCAGGCTGTGCATGGGATGGGTGTCAGATGCGCAGGCTGTGCATGGGATGGGTGTCAGGGGGCACAGACTATGTATGAAGTGGGTTTTAAAGGGCGCAGGTGGTATATGTGATGGATGGTAAATATATATTTTTAAAAACTGTCCATTTTCGGTTTTCAAGAATGCCAAGTGCATTCTGAATTTTCGTTTTCGGCACCAGAATTTTCATTTCGGTGCACCCCTACTGAAAACCAGACCGAGGGACCAGATCTGGGCCTGAAGACCAGCCCGAGGGACCAGATCTAGGCCTGAAGACCAAACCGAGGGACCAGATCTGGGCCTGAAGACCAAACCAAGTGTGAACACCAGGCCAAGGGATCAGAAACAGACCTACAAACCAAATCAAGGGAGGTAACACAGACCTAAAACCAGACCAAGTGACCAGACACAGACCTATAAACTAGACCGAGCAGCCAAACACAGGCCTGAAAACCAGACAGAGGGGACTGAACACAAACCTGAGGACCAGACACAGACTAGAAAACCAGACTGAGGGGCCAGATGCAGACCAGGAAACCAGACTGAGGGACCAAAAATCCAGACAAGTTCCAACCACTATTTCCACCGCATGTTCCACGTTAACTGGAGCCTGTAGGTGTAGGGCAACTCAGACAGTTCCTATTTAAAGTCATGTCGAAATATACTGCAGGTCTTGTTTACTTAGCAGACTGTGTGAAAGCAGAGATACGTAATGGGAAAAGAATGACAAGTTCAGCAGCTCAGGGAAAAGTCCTGATCTTTGAGTTGCAGAGTTTCATGTTCAAGTGAAACAAGACAAAGAAGATTAGCACACTACAGCAATCCTCCTCGCTCGGTCATGTATAGTTATTGTAAGAACTCACAAGCCGCTCTCACTTCCCTTCTCTCTTTGGTCTGTGTTTCCGCTGTGCCCCCACCTCCTCCCACCAACCCAGCCCAGACACTGTGTACTACACCCCCCCATCTCTGGCTGACCTCACACTTCCTGGCGTGACTACCAGCTGTGCCCGGCAAAATGCCGCTTCCTGTCACTAGCACTCACGGGGAGACAATTCAGACTCTCACTTCCTGAAACCTTTGCAGCTCCTTCTTGGGGTTTATTAACATAAACATGCAATGTAAACTCGAGTAATCTTGCTGCTGGAGTAAAGGTTACACACGATGTGACACATTGAGGCCTACTGGTGGGCCCCTGGCAGTGTTTCCTGGAAAGACATGACACCAACTGATTCACAATGACAGAAAATTCCACAAACTCTGCCTCCAGACACCTCAAGTGCTAACAGCAGACAGGTGACAGAAAAAAATGAGCTCCAAGTATGCCGAGGTCATCAGCTAACTACACAAATAGTATTCTACAGAGAACACCAGAAATACCAAGAGCTGCAGGGGGATCCTGTCCTACGTCCGCAATCAGGGGGATCCTGTCCTACGTCCGCAATCAGGGGGATCCTGTCCTACGTCCGCAATCAGGGGGATCCTGTCCTATGGACGCAATCAGGGGGATCCTGTCCTATGGACGCAATCAGGGAGATCCTGTCCTATGGACGCAATCAGGGGGATCCTGTCCTATGGACGCAATCAGAGGGATCCTGTCCTATGGACGCAATCAGGGGGATCCTGTCCTATGGACGCAATCAGGGGGATCCTGTCCTATGGACGCAATCAGGGGGATCCTGTCCTATGGACGCAATCAGGGGGATCCTGTCCTATGGACGCAATCAGGGGATTCTGTCCTATGGACGCAGTCAGGGGGATCCTGTCCTATGTCCGCAATCAGGGGGATCCTGGCCTATGTCCGCAATCAGGGGGATCCTGTCCTATGTCCGCAATCAGGGGGATCCTGTCCTATGCCTGCAATCAGGGGGATCCTGTCCTATGCCTGCAATCAGGGGGATCCTGTCCTATGCCTGCAATCAGGGGGATCCTGTCCTATGCCTGCAATCAGGGGGATCCTGTCCTATGCCTGCAATCAGGGGGATCCTGTCCTATGTCCGCAATCAGGGAGATCCTGTCCTATGTCTGCAATCAGGGGGATCCTGTCCTATGTCTGCAATCAGGGGATTCTGTCTTATGTCTGCAATCAGGGAGATCCTGTCCTATGTCTGCAATCAGGGGATCCTGTCCTATGTCTGCAATCAGGGGATTCTGTCTTATGTCTGCAATCAGGGGATCCTGTCCTATATCTGCAATGAGGGGATCCTGTCCTATGTCTGCAATCACGGGGATCCTGTCCTATGTCTGCAATCACGGGGATCCTGTCCTATGTCTGCAATCACGGGGATCCTGTCCTATGTCTGCAATCACGGGGATCCTGTCCTATGTCCACAGTCAGGGGGATCCTGTCCTATGTCCACAGTCAGGGGGATCCTGTCCTATGTCTGCAATCAGGGGGATCCCTGTACATTATATATACACCCAGCACTATGCGATCCTGTCCTATCTCTGCAATCCAAAGATCCCTGTAATTATACACCGGTCAGCCACAACTTTATAATCACTGACAGGTACAGTGAATAACATTGATTATCTTGTTACAATGGCATCTGAAAAGTGGGTGGGATATATTAGGCAGGAAGTAAACATTATGTCTCTGAAGTTGAAGTGTTGAAAGCAGAAAAAAAAAAAAAAAACGTGCATCGCAGTTTGCTGTGTATGGGGCTGCATAGCTGTAGACTGGTCAGGGTGTCCATGCTGCCCCGTGTCCACAGCCAAGAGAGCCTACAATGGGAATGTGAGCATCAGAACTGGACCACGGAGCAATGGAAGAAGTTGGCCTGACCTGATGAATCACGTTTTCTTTTATATCACGTGGATGGTTGGGTGCGTGTCACATATCTAAGGAAGGGTTGGCACCAGGATGCAGTATAGGAAGAAGACAAGCGAGATGCTTTAGGCAATGTTTTGCTGGGATACCTGTCAGAACCTGGAAAAGACACCGTGGTGGCCACCACCAACACGCTCCCTCTGTGTCTCCTCACCTGATCCAATGGACCCCACAAAAATGCTTGTTCTAAATATATCAGAGCTTGCATCCAAAAAGGATTCTCTTAATGGTTACCAGTTTCTCCAGTATAGGTATCATGTAAGGCACAAAGTGAAGACTGTATAGTGTAGACAGCAAACCACTGATTTTAATTAGAAAAAAATAATAATAAATATTTATATATATATATATATATATACACACACACATACATACATATATATACACACACACACACTCACTTGGTAAACACATCAGAAAGGCTTGTAATAACATAATGAAATCCAACAAGATGGTGTCTTAGTTCCGCCCCAAGCGATAACGACAATGCCCACTGATGCTTTGCACACTGAGAAAGCCAATTGGTAGCAACGCGTCATATGGGCAGTGACATCATACCGTAGGGTGGGACTAAGACACCATGTGGTTGGAGTCCATCGTGTTAATACAAGACCTTCTGAGATCTTTACCATGTGAGTGTGTATGTGTGTGTGAATATATATATATATTATTTTTTTTTTCCTAAGAAAAATCATTGGTTTGTGGTCTGCACTATACGGTCTTCATTTTATGCCTTACATGATACCTATATTGGAGAAACTGGTGACCATTAAGAGAATCCTTTTTGGATGCAAGCTCCGATACATTTATTACAAGCGTTTTTGGCCTTTATTTACCCGTGACGTCCATCTGATCAGGTGAAGAGACACCCAGAGGGCGTGTGCTGGTGGTGGTCACAAAGGTGTCTTTTCTAAGCAGTGAATAGTATGATTTTCTGGTGACACAAAGAACAATTGAATGTTGTTTATCACATGACAATTGGATGGTGTATGGGCACTGATAATTATCATGTTTGGACAATTGCACTTATTGTTCTTTGTAAATACCCATTTTTTGGTTGGATGAATTGCTATATGTATCACACATTATGTATATGTAGCACTTACTTGCGTAATCATTTTTTGCACTAATCTATTATTGATTGACACATGTGTTTATATATTAATATTGTGATTACAGGACAGTGGGATTGATTTGAATGTAGAGGAAAGATGACTGCAGATAGACTGGTACAACTTTTGTAGGATGATTTGTTAAATCTCTGTGTGTCGCCTGAAGCCAGTCACTTCTCTGGGTATATGTGAGGGTGTGCAACCACTTTAAGGATCTGCTACTGACGGCTTGGTGCCAGATACCACAGCATGCCTTCAGAGGTCTTGTGGCATCCATAAATCAGAAAGTGCTGCGCTATACATAATTCAAGTGTTGCAAAAAAATATTATTATGTAAAATCATGCACATTCAAAGCAATAGAGGTCCGAGGGAGAGCAGAGAGTGATTGAGTGTGAAGGGATCTATCCTGCATATTTCCAAGTGTCTATACAATAGTGCTGCATTGTCAGTCTACTTTCCTGGAAGCATTTGTTATCATCCATGTGAGTGTATTTTACTGGGTTTATTTAATAAAATAAACACTGAGAACACTATGGCTGTTTGTTTCCTTTTGAGCTGGATGTGGGATATATCTCTCCTGGCTGAACATGCTAGTTGATCCATGAGGCTGACCTTTGTAACACAATTGATCCAGCCTGATTTGGAGGAGCATTGATACTTGCCTGAGTTCTGCCATATTTGACCTTTGTAGTGGAGGTCTATTTTGGAGGTAAAGAGACCCCTTTGAGGGGTTGTGGAGGCTTTTACATGGTAACGCACCTTTTCTTGCAATCTCAAGATTTGCATATTGAATGGACTGAGCGGGGCTTTCACCATAAGGTGGTGCACATAAAACAAAAACAAATATATGAACGAGTACATACAGAAGAAGATACAAATTGATGTTTATATTGTTGAGGTCATTTAAATTTATCGCTTTATGCCCTTTCACACCAGGCAGATTCTGCTCAGCGCAGCAGGGGATCAGCTCAATGATCCCCTGCTGATTGGAGAGTGTGACACATTCCTATCCACTCAGTATCTGCAAAGCGGACATAGACACAGCCGCTCTGCTCTATGGGCGGCTGGAGGTAAACAGACTCCACCGTTCGTTTACACCAGACTACCTTCGATCTGCTCTGCCTAAACAGAAGAGGAAGGATCCATTTTATTTTGTGGGCCTGGATTAGAGGTTAGGGGGTGTAAACGGACACAAGTGTGTTTACACCCGCTTGTCGATAGGGATGAATGGACCTTCCAATCAGCACTGTGTGATCCTGTCCTATAATCTACAATCAGATCACTGTACATTATATAGAAGTGCAGCAGTCCATTATATAAACACCCAGCACGGTGATCCTGCCCTACAATCAGGAGATCACTGTACATTATAAAGACACCCAGCACTGTGATCCCGTCCTATAATCTACAATCAGGAGATCACTGTACATTATATAGACCTCCAGCGCTGTGTGATCCTGTCCTATAATCTACAATCAGGAGATCCCTGTACATTATATAGAAGTCCAGCAGTCCATTATATAAACACCCAGCACTGTGATCCTGCCCTACAATCTACAATCAGGAGATCACTGTACATTATATAAACACCCAGCACTGTGATCCTGTCCTATAATCTACAATCAGGAGATCACTGTACATTATATATATATATATACCCAGCACTGTGATCCTGTCCTATAATCTACAATCAGGAGATCACTGTACATTATATATATATACCCAGCACTGTGATCCTGTCCTATAATCTACAATCAGAAGATCACTGTACATTATATAGACACCCAGCACTATGTGATCCTGTCCTACAATCAGGAGATCCCTGTACATTATATAGACACCCAGCACTGTGATCCTGTCCTACAATCAGGAGATCACTGTACAATATATAGACACCCAGTACTGTGTGATCCTGCCCTATAGTCTGCAATCATATCATTGTACATTATATATACACCCAGCACTGTGATCCTGTCCTATAATCTACAATCAGGAGGTCACTGTACATTATATAGACGCCCAGTACTGTGATCCTGTCCTATAATCTACAATCAGGAGATCACTGTACATTATATAGACACCCAGCACTGTGCTCCTGTCCTATAATCTACAATCAGGAGATCACGGTACATTATATAGACACCCAGCACTGTGATCCTGTCCTATAATCTACAATCAGGAGATCACGGTACATTATATAGACACCCAGCACTGTGATCCTGTCCTATAATCTACAATCAGGAGATCACTGTACATTATAAAGACACCCAGTACTGTGTGATCCTGTCCTATAATCTGCAATCATATCATTGTACATTATATATACACCCAGCACTGTAATCCTGTCCTACAATCAGGAGATCACTGTACATTATATAGACACCCAGCACTGTGATCCTGTCCTATAATCTGCAATCAGATCACTCTACATTATATATACACCCAGCACTGTGATCCCATCCTATAATCTACAATCAGGAGATCACTGTACATTATATATACACCCAGCACTATGTGATCCTGTCCTACAATCTATAATCAGGAGATCACTGTAAATTTTACAGACAGCATTTTGTGATCCAGTCCTGATGGTCCTCCACCACTATTTGGAAAGTAGCAATGACTCCGGGAACGTGCAGTAAGCAGGTCCTTGTCAGCCGTCCTGGCCCACACACGCTCACATACCAGGACACAGAAAACACAGAGAAATTTCCATGTTCGCCACATGTGTGGGGTTTTACTACAAGGACGGGGACTCTATATTTAGGTATAAACATGAACCACACTCCAAAAACAGATCCTTGTGCTTCTAATTAACACTTCCAGAGGGAAGATGTGCACTGTAACTCATTCTGTGCCGCTAGGGCCAGAGACCAGTCAGCAGAGTCGTGTCTCCGTCACCACCCGCTACGAAAACACATTCCTTTCGGCCAGTAGTACATAACAGACATTCCCAAAAATTGTCTTCCAGTACTGCCAACAGCTATCCAAGCTGCCACTGTTTAAAACGGACAATTTCAATTAACAACAATGCAGAAACAAAGAAGACTTCCAGACCGAAGAAAAAAAAATAGTTTTACAAATGTAGAATTTATTTAAAAGGAGAGCTCCAAGCAAAAAAAGGTTTACCTAAAAATATTCCTAATAGCTACAAATATAAATCTACTTTGCAAGCACCAAAATGTCTTTACAAACCCAGTTATTACATTGTAAAAGTAGAAGCGACATCATCACTGTGCTAACAAAGCTTGTGCAGAGAGCAGAGCTGTGGGAGGGGCCCAGCATATCCTACCCACTACAGGCTGCCTGCAGAGCTACAGGAGGGGGGTGGATACAAGACCACTCACCTTGCACAAGGAGAGAGAGCAGCCGCTACCAGTCTTTAGAACAGGAAGCACCTGCACAGAGGTAAAGTTTCACACTGGATTACTGCACAGATCTGGAAGAAATACACAAAGCACACCGAGAGTTGAGTAAAAACACACACATGCCTCTTGTATTTCGACAATATTTGCTTATCCTGTAATTCGGCTTTAGAACATGTAACCAACTATCACTTTTAAATAGTAAAGGAGCTAAAATGTAACCGATACACAAACATCTGAGGGTTTCATTATAAAGAAGAGCAGATCTCTTAGATTGTAAGCTCCAAGGAGCAGGGCCCACCTATCCCTCCTGTATTGAACTGTATTGTTGCTGTATTGTCTTCAGTTATATTGTAAAGCGCTGAGCAAACTGTTGGTGCTATATAAATCCTGTATAATAATAATATATAAATCCTGTATAATAATAATATATAAATCCTGTATAATAATAATATATAAATCCTGTATAATAATAATATATAAATCCTGTATTATAATAATAATAATATATAAATCCTGTATAATAATAATATTGCTGTCCACTCTCTATTATGAACCACTGTACTATGTGATCTTCACCCTCCACCGCAATCACACATTCAGTTGTCTCCGGCTACTAAAGCAGAGAGATAGATAATCACGCCCCATCACCACAGCAGCCACATATATAGGTCTCCCTCCCATCACCACCACAGCAGCCGTATTTACAACCTTCCTCCCTCCATGGCAGACATATATAAATGCCCCACCCCTACTACCACCGTCACTGCAGCCATATACAGTTGCAAGAAAAAGTATGTGAACCCCTTGGGATTACATGGAGTTTTGCATGAATTGGGCATAAAATGTGCTCTGAACGTCATCTAAAACACAACAATAGAAGAACACAGTCTGCTGAACATAATACTACACAAACATTAGATGTTGCCATGGTTTAATTGCACATAACATGTAAACATTCACAGTGCAGGGAGGAAAAAGTATGTGAGGCCCTAGCTTAATGACTTCTCCCAGAGCTATTTGGAGCCAGGAGTGAGCCAACCTTGACTCCAATCAGTGTGATGATATTGGATGTGTTGCTGACAGCTGTCCTGCCCTTAAAAAACACACGCCTGTTTTGGGTTTACTGGTTTCAAGAAGCACTGTCTGATGTGAACCATGCCTCGCAGAAAAGAGCTCTCAGAAGACCTACGATCAAGAATTGTTGACTTGCATGAAGCTGGAAAGGGTTACAAAAGTATCTCCAAAAGCCTTGATGTTCATGTGTCCACGGTAAGACAGACTGTCTACAAATGGAGAAAGTTTAGCACTGTTGCTACTCTCCCTAGGCGTGGTCGTCCTGTAAAAATGACTGCAAAAGCACAGCGCAGAATGCTGCATGAGGTAAAGAAGAATCCCAGAGTGTCAGCTAAAGACCAACAGAAATCTCTGGCACATGCTAACATTTTTGTTGACCCATCTACAATAAGGAAAACATTAAACAAGAATGGAGTACATGGGAGGACACCACGGAGGAAGCCATTGCTGTCCAAAAAGAATATTGCAGCACGTCTGAAGTTTGCAAAAAAGCACCTGGATGTTCCACAGCACTACTGGCAAAATATACTGTGGACAGATGAAACCAAGATTGAGTTGTTTGGGAAGAACATACAACACTATGTGTGGAGAAAAAAAAGGCACAGCACACCAACATCAAAACCTCATCCCCACTGTAAAACATGGCGGAGGGAGCATCATGGTTTGGGGCTGCTTTGCTGCCTCAGGGCCTGGACGGATTGTTGTCATTGATGGGAAAATGAATTCCAGAGTTTATCAAGACATTTTGCAGGAAAACGTATGACCATCTGTCCGCCAACTGAAGCTCCGCAGAGGATGGGTGATGCAACAGGACAATGACCCAAAGCATACAAGTAATTCAACAAAACATTGGCTGCAACAGCACAGAATATGCCTTCTGGAGTGGCCCAGTCAGAGTCCTGACCTCAACCCGATTGAAATGCTGTGGCATGACCTTAAGAGAGCGATTCACACCAGACATCCCAAGAATATTGCTACACTGAAACAGTTTTGTGAAGAGGAGTGGTCCAAAATTACTCCAGATCGTTGTGCAGGTCTGATCTGCAACTACAGGAAACGTTTGGTTGAGGTTATTGCTGCCAGAGGAGGGTCAACCAGTTATGAAGTCCAAAGGTTCACATACTTTTTCCTCCCTGCACTGTGAATGTTTACATGTTATGTGCAATTAAACCATGGCAACATCTAATGTTTGTGTAGTATTATGTTCAGCAGACTGTGTTCTTCTATTGTGACTTAGATGACGTTCAGAGCACATTTTATGCCCAATTCATGCAAAACTCCACGTAATCCCAAGGGGTTCACATACTTTTTCTTGCAACTGTATACACAGCAGGAGAAGGCTGCCTCCACTTTTTAAAGTGGGCCTGTGTTCCATAAACGTTTTCCTCTTTGAACCCTCCTCCTCTGCAAGTTACATACACACACGTGCAGGCGCGCGCGCACACACGCACACACAGTATCTGGCCTACATTCTCACCATAGGCAAGAATCAATAATGACTTCTCCCTGCTCCAGCAGCCTCCTAGTACATCCTTCTTATATATCCTAAGAGGCTGCAGGAGCAGGAATACACATGGGCCTGTGGGTGGAGCTAGTGGCCCATCATTGGGAGCCGGCTGTCTGAACCCAGGATGGACATCCGGCTCCTGATGATATTCGAGAAGCAGAAGAAAGCTTGAGGCCGTGCTACATTATTGGATCACAGCAGAACAGAGCTAGATTCATTGGGCAGGTGAGTATGAGGATCAAGGATAAAGCTTGAATGGGCACTAAAAGATCAACTTTTGTCCAGCCAGCTGTTGCCAACAGAGCCCCTCGGCTCAAATTTCATCTGAAATTCAAGCCATGTATGATAGACTTTAGGCAAGAGATCATCATTATCCCATACTGGTGCCCAGTGCCTTACCCTAGCTATGCCAAAGGGCAAGACATCTTGGTCACACACTACTAGTACGCTCACTGGATTTCAATCACCATGACAAAGAGGGGAACCGGCACGTCACTCTCTTTCCCTGTTTTATGGTTCCTTGAGGCACCCTGGGAAGGATTATATGCCCTCCTTTCTCACAAAGTGGGAATCCGATCTAGGCCCGAGTCTTACTCCTATTCAAAGGAAGAAAATTTTCCATTTTGCCCAAAAGTCCTCTATGGCCACAAAGGATCCAAGAGACTAGTTACAAAATCCTCACAAGATGGTACAGGGTCCCCTTCCTGCTTCACCATATATATCCCCAGATCCTCGACCCATGCTGGCATTGTAGCACAGAGGGTGGGACCATGCTCCACATTTTTTGGACTTGTCTGAAAATTCAGCCATTCTGGCAAGATGTAACCACTGTCAATAACCCACTCACTGCTGTGGTTCTGCATGACAAACTGGTGGCTTGCCTATTACACTTGACTGATAAACCGATCAAAAAATACAAAACTTCTCTAACGATTCAAATCTTAAATGATCCTAAGACCTGTATTCTGCTTTGCTGGAGAAATGCTGACCCCCCTACGAAGGCTCTCTGATTTGCCAGAGTCAATGGCCTGATATGGAGGACCTTACAACCACGCTGCATAACATGGAAGAGTTATGTACTAAAACCTGGAGACCCTGGAACTATTTTGTATATACCGATACCTACCTCAAAGAGCTATCCAACTCCCAGTGAAGCCTTGCCTTCCCCGCCCTTACCCGGGAGAGGGGCGACTCTGTGACCTCGAGCTCCTAGTTTTCCCCCCAGCCCATGCCCCCCCTCCCGACCTCTCCATCACGACCAACAACGCCACCATCAGCCCCTCCCCGCAAGCCTGAGTACTAGGTGTCATTCTAGACTCCAATCTGTCTTTCCAGCCCCAGATCCAATCGCTGACAAATTCATGTAGACTTCACCTCCGCAACATCTCCAAAATACGTCCGTTCCCAACTCCAGAAACTACAAAGCAACTCATTCACTCCCTTATCATATCACAACTTGACTACTGTAACTCCCTCCTCGCCGGCCTACCCCAACACAGGCAATCCCCGCTTCAGTCTATCCTGAATTCTGCGGCCAGACTCATCCACCTTACCAACCGCTCCGTATCCGCCACCCCCCTCTGCCAATCCCTCCACTGGCTTCCGACTGCCCAACGCATAAAATTCAAAATGCTAACACTGACGTACAAAGCTGTCCATAACACTGATCTGATATCCATCTACCACCCAAAAAACACTCTCCGCTCCTCACAAGACCGCCTACTCTCCAGTTCTCCAGGGCTTCCCCCATCCTCTGGAACTCACTACCCAAATCCATCAGACTGTCACCTACCCTCCTCACCTTTAGGCGCACCCTGAAATCCCATCTCTTCAGGGATGCCTACCCTGCCCTTACCTACCTGCCGCTCTCCCCACCACTCCATCCCCCACAGCTATTTCCTCCTGTACTACTCTCCCCTCCCTCCTAGATTGTAAGCTCCAAGGAGCAGGGCCCTCGAACCCCTTGTGTATTTTATTGTATTGTTACTGTACTGTCTCATGTATTGTCTCCCATTGTAATGTACAGTGCTGAGCAAACTGTTGGCGCTATATAAATGCTGTGTAATAATAATAAAAATACCCTAATAACCTTCCTCCTCCCCCCTGCACCTCCTCATTTATTTCAGGTACTTATATAGCGCTGTCAATTTACACAGCACTTTACATATATATTGTACATTCACATCAGTCCCTAACCCTCAAGGGGCGTACAATCTAAGGTCCCTAACTCACATTCATACATACACATACTAGGGCCAATTTAGACAGGAGCCAATTAACCTACCAGCATGTCTTTGGAGTGTGGGAGGAAACCGGAGTACCCATGCAGACACAGGGAGAACATGCAAACTCCAGGCAGGTGGTGCCGTGGTTGGGATTCAAACCAACGACCTTAGTACTGCCAGGCGGAAGTGTTAACCATCCTCTTCCTCTCTGGTTTTCTTCCCCCCTTACCCTTCATTCCATATCCCTCACCTCATTCACATTTCTGCTCCCTACCTACTCAACACCTCCAGCCATTGGCAGTATCGCTCTATTCTGTTGTATGTTTTACATGGAGGAGGGCTTTACTAGTTCCCACAGCATATGTTACCTCTAATGTAAATGTCATTTTTTGGTTTTCAATACCCAAAAGACAAGTATTGGTGAATGTTCTTTGCTAGGTTTTGATATTGGATGATTTTGCGGATTTCTTTTTTTTATTCTCTGATCACTGCTCTGACAGTTTTGGTCCGGTTTATTCACTTGAGACTGTATTAACAAAGTGACCATATGTTCTGGTCAAGGTTTGCATTTTACTTGACCTTTGAAAAGAAAGGAATTACAAAAAGACATCTTGGTCACCAAAAGGACCTTCGCAAGTTGTCATTCTGGCAGCAACCCTGCCATAAACATTAAATGTTCCACAGAAAAAAAATTGTTCGAAATTTCACTGAATTTTTGTTCTTTTATGGGCAGTTAGATGACAACCATGCTAGAAAAAGTTCTACAACTATGTAGCATCACTCTAGATACGCCGATGATTCATCAAGGAGGTAATGGAAGATTAGCAATAATAACCACAGCATTTTACATGCCATGATTATATGTTTTAAAAGGCTCGGGTTTACCTGAACCTGATTCCTTCTCCCACCAACGTCTTATATTTCTTCTGAATTTCATTGACAAGATCTCTTAGGCACAGTTTATGCCTTTGTTCCCCTTTCAACTAAGTCTCCATGCTCCAGCTGCAGTCTCCATAATGTAAATAAATCAAACATCTGCCAAAGAGTGTAAGCCCTGCTCATAACGGGAACTCAAGGGATCTTACCACTGGAAACCCAGGGAGAGATATAATAAGCCAGACGGTGATTCAACCCGACAACATCTACTCAGCACTGACATATCAATTTTAAGTGGACCAATCCTTAAAGTGTTACTAAACCCACAACAGTAAAAATCAGTCTGTATATGCAGTAAAGCATGCTTGTTATACTCATTGTGGAACCTAAAGGGTTAATCCTCTGCATTGTGTTAAAAGGCTGTTTGATCCTGACTTCTCTGCTCCTCCTCTGTTGAAATGACCACCTGATACAGACTGAATTCATAGTCATATGCACATGCTCAGTTTGGTGTGTATTGCTATAGAGGATTTTTGTTTTCTTGGGAAAGTGCATGTGATCAGCACATGGCCAATCAGCACTGTCCAGACAGTGGATCCAGGGTTTCACATCTTCCTACAGCAGAGAGAAAACTCCTAAAAGCTTTAAAATGAAACCCAGGCCCCTGAATTCACTATATCTGGTCTCTCCAGACCCTGCATTCACTATATCTGGTCTCCCCGGAGCCTGCATTCACTATATCTGGTCTCCCCGGAGCCTGCATTCACTATATCTGGTCTCCCCGGAGCCTGCATTCACTATATCTGGTCTCTCCAGACCCTGCATTCACTATATCTGGTCTCCCCGGAGCCTGCATTCACTATATCTGGTCTCCCCGGAGCCTGCATTCACTATATCTGGTCTCCCCGGAGCCTGCATTCACTATATCTGGTCTCCCCGGAGCCTGCATTCACTATATCTGGTCTCCCCGGAGCCTGCATTCACTATATCTGGTCTCCCCGGAGCCTGCATTCACTATATCTGGTCTCCCCGGAGCCTGCATTCACTATATCTGGTCTCCCCGGAGCCTGCATTCACTATATCTGGTCTCCCCGGAGCCTGCATTCACTATATCTGGTCTCCCCGGACCCTGCATTCACTATATCTGGTCTCCCCGGACCCTGCATTCACTATATCTGGTCTCCCCGGACCCTGCATTCACTATATCTGGTCTCCCCGGACCCTGCATTCACTATATCTGGTCTCCCCGGACCCTGCATTCACTATATATGGTCTCCCCGGACCCTGCATTCACTATATCTGGTCTCCCTGGACCCTGCATTCACTATATCTGGTCTCCCCGGAGCCTGCATTCACTATATCTGGTCTCACCGAAGCCTGCATTCACTATATCTGGTCTCCCCGAAGCCTGCATTCACTATATCTGGTCTCCCCAGACCCTGCATTCACTATATCTGGTCTCCCCGGACCCTGCATTCACTATATATGGTCTCCCCGGACCCTGCATTCACTATATCTGGTCTCCCTGGACCCTGCATTCACTATATCTGGTCTCCCTGGACCCTGCATTCACTATATCTGGTCTCTCTGGACCCTGCATTCACTATATCTGGTCTCCCTGGACCCTGCATTCACTATATCTGGTCTCTCTGGACCCTGCATTCACTATATCTGGTCTCCCCAGACCCTGCATTCACTATATCTGGTCTTCCCAGACCCTGCATTCACTATATCTGGTCTCCCTGGACCCTGCATTCACTATATCTGGTCTCCCACAGTACACAGAACATGGAAATGCAATTATTTTAGTAAATATAAACTGCTAAATACCTTTTCTCATCAGCAGTTAGAGCAATCTTGTGACTTCAGCAGAGCACTGGTTAAAGTGTTACTAAACCCACAACAGTAAAATCAGTCTGTATATGCAGTAAAGCATGCTTGTTATACTCATTGTGGAACCTAAGGGGTTAATCCTCTGCATTGTGTAAAAAGGCTGAAGCTTGATCCTGACTTCTCTGCCATTCCTCTTTTTCAAAATGTCCACACTGATAAGACAGACTGAACCGGTAGCCCTTCTGCACATGCTCAGTTTAGTGTGCATTGCTGGAGAGTTTTTTTTTCTTGGGAGAGCACAGGGCCAATCAGCACTGTCCAGACAGAGGTCAGGGGTTCTGCATCCTCCTAGAGCAAAATGAAAACTCCTCCTACAAGCTTTAACCAGTGCTCTGCTGGACACTGATAGAAGTCACAAGACTGCTCTAACTGCTGATGAGAAAAGGTATTTAGCAGTTTATATTTACTAAAATAATTGCATTTCCGTGTTCTGTGTACTGTGGGAGACCAGATATAGTGAATGCAGGGTCATGGGTTTAGGATCACTTGAAATACTTTTAAAGGGAATGTATACATGCTTTTTAAATATTTAGTCTCATATATGAACAAGACCAGCCTAATGCAAACATAACCAATATCAGTTAATGTTTAAAACCTTGTAATTATGTGTCTGTAGGTAAGTGCAGACTCATAAAAATTCTCAAAACAGTGCAATGTGCCACAATCGCCAAACTGGGACTGCAGTCATTTTACTGCACACCTGCATTCTAACATAGCCGCTGGTGTGAAGGAGCCATTATTCAAACTGTTTCATTAGTCCAGTGTATGGAGACATTGGGGTGGACTTACAAAAGGCGAAGAGATTATGCACTTTGCAAGTGCAGTTGCACTCCTTTTCTCTAGAGCTTAGTAAAATGTGGTAAAGCTCTTCCGATTTCCATCCATCATCCAATCATGTGCAAGCTTGCTTTTTTTTTTAATTTCCTTGCACCTGATTGGGTAAGCTTTACCACATTGCATTTACTAAGGAAAACGAGTGCAACTGCGCTCGCAAAGTGCAAGGTCAATCCCTATAGCTTCTATAGATCAGGCCAATGCAACAGTATAACCAATCAGGTATTGGGGAAGATGAGGTTTTTTTTGGATTTCAAAAGAACATGAAGGAGCCATTATTCAAATGGTTTCATTAGTCCAGTGTATGGAGACATTGGGGTGGATTTACATAAGGCAAAGAGATTATGCACTTTGCAAGTGCAGTTGCACTCATTTTCTCCAGAGTTTAGTAAAACGTGGTAAAGCTCTTCCGATTTCCATCCAATCATGTGCAAGCTTGCTTTTACTTTTTATTATTTCCTTGCACCTGATTGGGTAAGCTTTACCACATTGAATTTACTAAGGAAATGGAGTGAAAATGTGTTTAGTAAATCAATCCCTATAGTTCCTATGGATCAGGCCAATGCAACAGTATAACCAATCAGGTATTGGGGAAGGTAAGGGTTTTTTTGGATTGCAAAATAAAAATTATATATATTTGTTGCCAAAAAAAAAACAAAAAACACATTTTACAATGATATGGTTGGTGGCAGCAATTTAACTTCCCAAACTAAATTAAATCAGACAAATGCATTAGGGGCAGCACAGTGGCTAAATGATTAACACTTCCGCCTGGCAGCACTAGGGTCGTTGGTTCGAATCCCAACCACGGCACCACCTGCCTGGAGTTTGCATGTTCTCCCTGTGTCTGCATGGGTACTCCGGTTTCCTCCCACACTCCAAAGACATGCTGGTAGGTTAATTGGCTCCTGTCTAAATTGGCCCTAGTATGTGTATGTATGAATGTGAGTTAGGGACCTTAGATGGTACACCCCTTGAGGGTTAGGGACTGATGTGAATGTATAATATATATGTAAAGTGCTGTGTAAATTGACAGCGCTATACAAGTCCCTGAAATAAATAATAAATAAATAAAATAAGGTGAACAAATCATCCCCTCCCTCCTCCCAGAAAAAAAAAAAAAAAAAGGAAGATCCTATAAAACAGGAGCCAATTTTCCCTGGCTTAATTTTCCTAGACTAGACTAAATGCTACATGCCAAAATAAATAATGCAAAAAAAAAAACCCTCAACATATTAATAAGAGGATTTCCACTATGCTGGATGACATCCACACGAAACACAGATCGAAAATACTTCAGGGGGAAAAAAACAAAAAAACTATAGATTTCCAGTAAGCTAAATGATAGAATGGTTTATTTGAAGTTATTGCTTAGCAGCGGGTGAGGTGAAGAGAGAAAAGCCCAAACATCGGTCTGTTTGGACGAAATTAAAAATAATCGAGCAGAAGATGAATCACAATATGCCTTAATTTCGGGTCTATGTCGTGCGTCACACACAAACCAATCAGAATTCTGACAAACACTTCTTGCCGGGGATTGAACGCATCTTGAATTCAAGGAAAAACCACTTCACTTGTCTATTTTAGAGAACAGACCTGAAGAACCCATGTAGAAGTGGACGTGCTGCAATATACAGGTATGCAACTTGTTATGATAAGTGCTCCGCGTTTACAGCCCTCCAGAGTTGGAAAATAATATAATGGAAAGTGCTGAGCCGAGTAGGACAACCAATCAGTATTCCAGAGCACAGAGTTCTGAGTGGTTGTCAGTTACCAGGGGTTATTCAACATGATTAGATGAAGGGCTCTTGCACATGGAAGGGCCAAATTAAAGAAAAATCTACTTTCCTTGTACCCACCTCTCATAACCTACCTTGGGGCTTACTGCCCAACGCCCGTCATTCCACTCTCTTGTAAACCTTTAATCCATACTCTTCATTAAGGACCTCATTCTTGCATAAATACTGGGAATAAAAGTATTAAGGACCTCATTCTTACATAAATACTGGAAATAAAAGTAATAAGGGCCTCATTCTCACATAAATACTGGGAATAAAAGTAATAAGGACCTCATTCTTACACAAATACTGGGAATAAAAGTAATAAGGACCTCATTCTTACATAAATACTGGGAATAAAAGTAATAAGGACCTCATTCTTACATAAATACTGGGAATAAAAGTAATAAGGACCTCATTCTCACATAAACACTGGGAATAAAAGTAATAAGGGCCTCATTCTTACATAAATACTGGGAATAAAAGTAATAAGGACCTCATTCTTACATAAATACTGGGAATAAAAGTAATAAGGACCTCATTCTTACATACATACTGGAAATAAAAGTAATAAGGACCTCATTCTTACACAAATACTGGGAATAAAAGTAATAAGGACCTCATTCTTACACAAATACTGGGAATAAAAGTAATAAGGACCTCATTCTTACACAAATACTGGGAATAAAAGTAATAAGGACCTCATTCTTACATAAATACTGGGAATAAAAGTAATAAGGACCTCATTCTTACACAAATACTGGGAATAAAAGTAATAAGGACCTCATTCTTACATAAATACTGGGAATAAAAGTAATAAGGACCTCATTCTTACATAAATACTGGGAATAAAAGTAATAAGGGCCTCATTCTTACATAAATACTGGGAATAAAAGTAATAAGGACCTCATTCTTACATAAATACTGGGAATAAAAGTAATAAGGACCTCATTCTTACACAAATACTGGGAATAAAAGTAATAAGGACCTCATTCTTACATAAATACTGGGAATAAAAGTAATAAGGGCCTCATTCTTACATAAATACTGGGAATAAAAGTAATAAGGGCCTCATTCTTACATAAATACTGGGAATAAAAGTAATAAGGGCCTCATTCTTACATAAATACTGGAAATAAAAGTAATAAGGACCTCATTCTTACATACATACTGGAAATAAAAGTAATAAGGACCTCATTCTTACATAAATACTGGGAATAAAAGTAATAAGGACCTCATTCTTACGTAAATACTGGGAATAAAAGTAATAAGGACCTCATTCTCACATAAATACTGGGAATAAAAGTAATAAGGGCCTCATTCTTACATAAATACTGGGAATAAAAGTAATAAGGACCTCATTCTTACATAAATACTGGGAATAAAAGTGACTGAAGATACAACAGTCCTTGCTGCTTTAGGCCCCATGTACACGGGACACTTCTGAACGATGGAAACTGACTGCTGGAAAACGTAGGTTAAAAAACGTCTGTTTAGCCGCGTTTGCATACTGCGTTTGGGTCTAGAAGCATTATTTTAAAGATAACCTCAGGAGACCTTCCAAAATTCCCAGAATGCACTGAAAAACAGTGGCAAACAGTGAAAAATAGGGCAGCGCAGTGGCTAAATGGTTAGCACTTCCGCCTGGCAGTACGTGGGTCGTTGGTTTGAATCCCAGCCACGGCACCTCCTGCCTGGAGTTTGCATGTTCTCCCTGTGCCTGCGTGGGTTTCCGGTTTTTCCGGTTTCCTCCCACACTCCAAAGACATGCTGGTAGGTGAATTGGCTCCTGTCTAAATTAGCCCTAGTATGTGTATGTATGAATGTAAGTTAGGGACTTTAGATTGTACGCTCCTTGAGGGTTAGGGACTGATGTGAATGTACAATATATATGTAAAGCGCTGCGTAAATTGATGGCTCTATATAAGTACCTGAAATAAATAATAAATAAGAGGAAGTGCGGGGGGGAGGAGGTTTCCTCCCACACTCCAAAGACATGCTGGTAGGTTAATTGGATCCGGTCTAAATTGGCCCTAGTATATGAATGTAAGTTAGGGACTTTAGATTGTACACCCCTTAAGGGTTAGGGACTGATGTGAATGTAAAATATATATATGTAAAACACTACGTAAATTGACGGCGCTGTATAAGTACCTGCAATAAATAAAATAAATAATAAAAAAACAGTAAAAGATGAACTATTTCAGACATTTTAAGAGAAATAGAGAGATCAGAAGCAGAGAGAGCAGTATGTGTTGAGATTAGCTGTCTTTTTTGTTTGTGGTGTTTGGATGTGTTCCAGCTGATTTCTGTGCAGAAATTATTGCAGCAGTGTCTAACATTTTCTTTCATGCGAAATTTCAAAGTATCTGGAAATGGAAGAGTTAAAAAAAAATTCCAAATACAAAACGCTTATAAACGTGGTTAGCCGCATTTACAAGTGTTTGGCGTTTGAAGCGCTGATAAAATCTACTACTTAATGCAAGTTTGGTGCGTTCAAAAAAATGACTGTAAACTATATAGTGTACATGGACACATAGGAAAATATTAGGAAGGGTTCAGGGGCTACTGAAAAAAAAAAAAAAAAAAAAAAAAAGCAGAAAAGCTCCTAAACGTGAGTTTGTCAGCTGCAGTGTACATGGAGCCTTAAGCAGCCAATTAGCTTCAACCTTATACGTTTCCAGGTAAAGCTGAACTTCGGGCACAAAAACTCATTGAGACATATTCTTCAATAGCCACAAAAGATATAAAACCACCTTGTGTGCACCAAATGGCTTTGCAAACTAAGCTATTTGCTTGTAAAAGTAGCAGCAACATCATTCCTGTGTTGTACATAGCGCAGTGATGTGGGAGGGGCCCAGCAGACCCCACCCACTACAGGCGGGGCCCAAGAACAGACCAGTCACCCTGAACAAGGAGAGAGTGCAGCAGTGACTGGTCTTTATTACAGGAAGCTCCAGAAGTGTCACACTCAGGGGCGGACTGACCATTTGGAAACTCGGGCACTGCCTGAGGGCCCGAGGTCAGTAGGGGGCCCCATGAGATGTCCCTGGTACCTTTTTCATAGGCTTTTTTGAGTTTGGGCAAGGACACAGGGGCCCCATGATCCCCTATTGCCCGGGGGCCCCATGAGTTGTCAGTCCGCCCCTGGTCACACTAGATTACTTCACAGATCTGGGAGAAATACACAAAGCACACCAAGATTCAAGGAAGAATACACAAATGTATGAAGAAAATATTTGCTTATCCCAGAGTTAAGTATAGAGAAACAACAGTCTGACCATTGCTTAAAAAACTCCGAAAAACCCACCTTTATAAAGAAAACCAGGTCAGCAATAACCATACATACTTAATGCCATAGGAACGGTGCCTATACAGTGTTACCTATAGAATGTGCTCACATAGGATGCTGCTGTTCACTTTGCTCTGTTCAAGTGCCAGGAGCAAAGAAAGGAAGCCCATGTAAACTATAGCAGAGACTGCACATTGCTGAGTACATTGCCAACTCTTGTGGAATTATCCCTGGGTGCGAAGTGTCATAAATCAGCACTGGTATATAGGAGGAAGAGGAGCGAGTTACATGCCCCGATCTAACCAGGGAATGAGGCACGAGAACCAACATACTCAGGGGGAGCATCACACATGCCCCCCATACCCAGGGAGAGGGGTATACATGCCCCCCATACCCAGAAACCAAGTCGCCTGCTCCCCCATACCCAGAGACCGATTCACATGCTCCCTCATACCCAGAAACCGAGTTCTCTGCTCCCCCATACCCAGAGACCGAGTCGCCTGCTCCCCCATACCCAGAGACCGAGTCGCCTGCTCCCCCATACCCAGAGACCGAGTCGCCTGCTCCCCCATACCCAGAGACCGAGTCGCCTGCTCCCCCATACCCAGAGACCGAGTCGCCTGCTCCCCCATACCCAGAGACCGAGTCGCCTGCTCCCCCATACCCAGAGACCGAGTCGCCTGCTCCCCCATACCCAGAGACCGAGTCGCCTGCTCCCCCATACCCAGAGACCGAGTCGCCTGCTCCCCCATACCCAGAGACCGAGTCGCCTGCTCCCCCATACCCAGAGACCTAGTCGCCTGCTCCCCCATACCCAGAGACCGAGTCGCGTGCTCCCCCATACCCAGAGATGTAGTTGCATGCTCCCCCATACCCAGAGATGAAGTTGCATGCTCCCCCATACCCAGAGATGAAGTCGCCTGCTCCCCCATACCCAGAGACCGAGTCACATGCTCCCCCATACCCAGAGACCGAGTCGCATGCTCCCCCATACCCAAAGGCCGAGTCGCATGCTCCCCCATACCCAGAGGCCGAGTCACATGCTCCCCCATACCCAGAGACCTAGTCGCATGCTCCCCCATACCCAGAGACCTAGTCGCATGCTCCCCCATACCCAGAGACCGAGTCGCGTGCTCCCCCATACCCAGAGACTAGTTTTCTTTGATTCCTCAAATGAACAGAGTGCTGGAGGACTAAAGGGAATGAGACTATAAGCAGACATTAAAATAAACCTGTTCACTTTACTTTAAATGTAAAACTATAAAGTAAAACATTTGTTTTTATTTTGGATAGAGCAAGGGGAGGGGTATAACTCGTCTGATTTTTGGGGGGTTTTATCACAAACTGTGTCCCATTGCGGAAATTTCCCTTCACTTCCTGTCCCATAGCCAAAACAGGAATCGAGAAGAAATCCTGGCAAATTAAGGGGATTTCTTGGGGACCCCCAGGTCACCAGAACTGGTGTCTCCATTGGAAGATTTCCCCTCTATTACTTTTCTGGGGAAAACCAAACATTTGGGATTTTCTGTTATTTTCAATGAGAATGGTAAACAGGACAAATAAAGAGGGCGAATCTCCCTAACGGGGGAATAGACAGCAATAAAAAGTGTTCTAATCTTACTCCACTTTATCCTAAACATACAAAAAAAAAAAAAAGTTTTGCCTTTAGTTATAGTTTAAACTTTCTGCTTGACCATTTTAATACGTTTGTAATTTACTGCAGACAGTCGGCAGCTACAGGCAAAGCAACATATCGGTACGATCCTGGTGAACGGGACCGGTGATCATGTGATCACTATGCGGTCACATGATTGCAATGCAAGCAAAGCTGTAATGAATCAATCTGATTCATAACAGCTTTGCTTCTCTTCCTGGTGAGCTGTGATTGGCCCACAGCTCTCACATGATACATGGTGCCAATCACTGCACCCTGTACCATGTGATTAGCTGGAGCCAATCACAGATTACTGTATTTTGAATGGTCATGAACTTAACCCATTCATGACAGTTCAAAGCAAGCTTTGCATTGCAGAGTAATAATCTTTATTGATCCTGCAATGCAAAGTGTAAAAAAAAAAACATAACAAAAACCCGATCATCCCCCCCAGAGTAGTACAATGTTACTATGGTAACATTGCACTACTCTGATGAAAAGTATTTACACAAAAAAAAAAAAAAGTTATAAAAAAAAGTTTGTTTTTTTTATAGGATAAGTTTACCTTTGGGAACATGTTACATTTTCCACCCATTTTTTAAAGTGGAACATGTAACGTGTTCCCATAGCTGCAGCCGCTAACCCGCACCCTACCCCCCCCCCCCCCATGACAGATAGTACAGGGAAACTTCTCCCGTACTGTCAAATTTGAAAACAGCGCAGCCATGTGGGGCTTTACCCACAAGGCTGCATCATTCATTCACGGACTTCTGTGAATGTATGAACTGCAAGTCCCAGCAGCCTTTGCGGCTGTCTGCTTGCAGTTGTTAATGAACAACCACGGCGCTGTGGCGTTCCGTGGTAGTTCATTGAAGCTTCCTGTCAGAATATCTGCTTGGCTGTACATCCCGTACTGCAAGCAGATATTCTGACAAGTCTGCAGGAGACCTGCATGGCATCGGCATGGTGCAATGCTTTCCAGGCTCCTGCAGACAAAAATAATAAATGCACAATTTTTTCCTGCAAAAAAATGTGCATTTATTATTTTTGCTTAAAAAGTGAATTTAACCTTTAAGATTTTTTTTTTTTTTTTTTAAACTGCTTGCCCGCAACGTGCGGGCGAGCAGCCGCTCTGGGCAAACCAAAATACCCTTATGTTGCTTTCTATTTTCAAGTGTGCTTGCGTCCTCCACTGCCCCCGTCAGTCCAGGGAGAGAAGAGAGAACACCGCACTGAGTAAAAGCACTATATTTTACACACACACACTTACCCTTTGATCGCCCCTTTTAACCCTTTGATCAGCCAGTCATATAGAATTTTTCACTGATCACTGTATTACTGCCACTAGCAACATCAGATAACATCTGGGTCCATAAGCTTCTCTCCAAGCCAGGGTCGGCAGTGTGAGATTGTCCACACATGGTCGCTGATCACCACCATTATTATCAATATATTAATCACGACTAGAACTATACTAGTGCCTCCTTAGTATAGTGTTCCCAAAAACGCAGTGTTAGCAGGATCAGCCCTGTTCGCTGCCAGCACTAGCGTTTAGCCGCTCCGCTGTATTTCACCGAAGATTTGTACCAATTGATTGGGCCGCCATGTATTGTTGTGCGTATAAATTGCTTTGGCCCACACTCAAATTCAGCTCTTTCAAGACAATTCGCAAGGAAACCTATCACGGTTTCTGAATTTAAAACTTTTTTGGGCCTAACCCTCAACATGTGCATTACAAAAATTAATGAATTGAGGTCATATTGGTCCACAGACCCGATGCATCATATGCCCATTGTACGTTGCTGGTTATACCAGGATGAAGCCGCAGACAACATTCTGATATCATTTTTTTTTTCAGCTGGGGGTCAGCTTTCATGTAAAACCACCGACTGACCATAGAACTGATCAGAGACTGGAATGCCTCTAATCCTCTATATATATATATATATATATATATATATATATATACACACACACACACACACATATATATATATACACATACATACACACACACACACACACACACACACACACATACATACACACCATAGTTTGTAGACGCTACAAATTTCACACAAACTAATTAATATACAGGTATTGGGATTTTTTTTTTTTTACCAAAGACATGTAGCAGAATTAATTTTGGCCGAAAGTAGAAAATATATTTTTTTGTCTTCAACATTTTTGGTCTTTTTCAATTTATATCACAACAAATAAAAACCCAGTGGTGATAAAATACCACCAAAAGAAAGCTCATTTGTGTAAAAAAAAAAAAAAAAAAAAAAAGGACAAAACTTGCGTTTTGGTACAGCGTTGCATGACCACACAGTTACCAGCTGAAAGAACGCAGCGCCGAACAGCAAAAAATGGCCTGGTCATGAAGGGGTGTAAAACTTTCGGAGCTGGTGTGGTTAAAGCATTTCTGGCTTTAACATGGACAAAATGTTTTCCAGTTAAAACGTTTTAACCAGTCATCAGTTTGTCACAAAGGAATAGATTTAAATCAGAATTAAAATATTTAAAGCTCTGCTCCAATGAGCCTGGTTTCCTGTGCTTCATACAGCAGTTATGAAGATACAAATCTAAAGTGGGAACAGAATTTGGATTCATGGCTCCAACTGACTCCCATTGATCTCAAAGCAGGACAGGACTATGCTGAAGGTTTGGGAAAACAGATTATGTTAGCAGTTCTAGAGTCAGAAAATGAGATATTAACTGCTGCGAGATTGTTATTTGTGAGCCAACAGTTCCACCACTACAAATATGGCACCAAAGTTTAAAGTTTATAGTATGAAGTTCTCATTTAACATGAAAAGGAAGACTGCTCACCTGGCAGATCAGATCAGGCAGGAGAAGTTCTAGTAAACATTTAATGTTGAAGACCTTTCTTAGTGAATAGATAAATTGGCCTTGAAAGAATATTTTAGGTCCCTTGCTACTGTTTAAAGCATGTGCCAAGGGTGTCGCTCTCTCTCCTTTGCCGCTAGACTTTAAAAGTTGCTAGGGCAATTTCTGATTCTCAGATATGTAATCGTTGACACCAATGATCTTTTTAGAATTCTTCCCACTGGCGGCCAATGCAAGAAGCTCCCTTCCCACTGGCGGCCAATGCAAGAAACTCCCTTCCCACTGACCGCTAATGCAAGAAGCTCCCTTCCCACTGACCGCTAATGTAAGAAGCTCCCTTCCCACTGACCACTAATGTAAGAAGCTCCCTTCCCACTGACGGCCAATGTAAGAAGCTCCCTTCCCACTGACGGCCAATGTAAGAAACTCCCTTCCCACTGACCGCTAATGCAAGAAGCTCCCTTCCCACTGACCGCTAATGTAAGAAGCTCCCTTCCCACTGACCACTAATGTAAGAAGCTCCCTTCCCACTGACCACTAATGTAAGAAGCTCCCTTCCCACTGACGGCCAATGTAAGAAACTCCCTTTCCACTGACGGCCAATGTAAGAAGCTCCCTTTCCACTGACGGCCAATGTAAGAAGCTCCCTTTTCACTGACGGCCAATGTAAGAAGATCAATTTCCACTGACTGCCAATGTAAGAAACTATTCCCTTTGACCGCCAATATAAGAAGTTCCCTTCACATTGACCACCAAGCTATTGTATAGTGAAGATATAGTAGATATAGTAATTATTGGCAGGAGTTCCCAGAGTCTGGAAAGTTAATTCAAAAGTTCCTGCATGTCACAAAAGTTAGGAAAGGCTGGTCTACATCCTTGGGTGTTACAGGTGGCTATGAAACAAGTGTCTGGTAGGTACAAATCTCTTCCCACGGTTCGATGTGCTCTTTTATCCATCCATAGCCATCAATTTGACTCAGTTCATGATCTCAGTCCCATAACAATACTGTAGTGGTGTATGTTTGAGGTGCCCCATTATTTACTCGCAGTCTAATGCAATGCTTGATACTAAAAAAAAGCAAAAGAAAAAAAAAAAAAAAGCACAGCAACAGTCTGACTCATCTCCAGTCTATTCAACTCCATTGCTAGATCTGATTACAGTGCAGCACTACACCCAACGCAAAGGAAATATTGTTATACAGACAACAGATGACCAATATACAAAAACACCACCTGCAAAGTACTAACCAAATACAGAGTGACAGTAACCATGGCAATGGCAGGACTCCGACGTCTCCCCCCCTGCAGCTCTGGCCCATCTTTATGTGTCAGTTCCAGGCAGCAAAAGCTCCACCTCTCCTCTCCGGACTTTGTGCAGAGAGCAAAGATTTCTCTGTTATGACATGAACTCCCCTTTTACTGATCAATGGGAGAGAAGAGTGTAAAGCGCACAGAGCTGCACCTGTATTCAGGTACACCACCTCCCCGTGGGCCTCATGGATTAACATGTCTGAAAGGACAGCTGTTCAACGCACTTTCTGCTGAATCTGTGTGCTACTGGGCTGTCACATCATCAGTTTTGTCACATTCAGTTACACATCATGGCCCTGACAATCTGGGACCCTGAGCACATTCTAAATATTTAAGGGAAAGTACAATCAAGCTCAACACTTATGCTGCTCTCCAGGCAGACATCTAAAATAAAGAGAAACGTAATTTCATCAAGTTTTGAAAAAAACAAAAAAAAGAAAGTATGGCTCTACAGCATTGTCAATGGTGTCCACCTAACACTGGAAGCTTTGACAGAAAGAGAGAGAAGAGTGATGACATTGTCAACGAGCGGCGGCTACTTTGTCCGCCAATCTTACCCCTGGTTCACATATATGTGGCCGTGCGGGGCGTTTTGCGCGGGCACGAGAGCCCATTCATTTGAATGGACTCCCGTGCCCCATGACAAGCAGGGAAGAAGTCCCTGCACTTCTTCTGAAAACGCAGCCCGCACGGGAACCTCAGTTCCCAATACGGTTGCGTTTTCCAGTGCGGGCGGCATGCTATTACAAGTAATGGCACCCGCCCGTGGGTCAACATTCCATTCGCGCTTGCGGTGTGGTGTAAACATTCATGCTTGCAGCATCTTTGGGGCATGTTTGGGGAGTTATAAAAAAAGAAAAAAAAAGCCCCATAAACGCCTCTTCCCATTGAAATCAATGGAAAACGCCTCAAAAACGCCTCTGATAAGCATTTTTGGTGCAGTTTTTAAGTCACGTGTCCTTCAAAGACGCTCAGAACGTGTGGTAAAAACGCGATAAAAACGCCTGTGCGTTTTTGCGGCGGATCAGTGTGAAAGTAGTCCAAGATTCTAATAGAAGGCACAGTAAAGAGTCTGCACATGCCTTTTTTCAAACTTGGACATGCGCAATATAATTATTTTGATTTGATGAAGACATCAAGTGCTCTGAACCCCATCTGACAATGCAAGGCACTTGCTGCTATACTGTTCATTGAAGCATGAAACCTGTATTGTGGAAATTGGGAGGGGGGTTTGGAGAACACAACATGCTCCTCAAATCTGGATGAGCAAAAAGTGACAGACCATCAATACTTCATGTGCAAATTTTCCTTCTCTTGCAATACAACAGTAACATCAGCAAAGAAGATGTAACAAAAAAAACAAATTGCAAACACAACGGCGCTCACTTAAAAAATAGTTGTACAGCCCACGGCAACCAAATCCCATCATGTTTCTGGAGTTAGGAAATGAAAACCAATATCGGATGCTTATGGACATTTTATACTGGTGATGGAAAATAAGAAAAGCAACCACTACAGGGTATAATTTAGCACAACATGAGAAAAGATTTAAACACTGCTACTTACCTAGTACCATTTATACAGAATGACAAGCAAAACAGCTAAATGCACATACTGTATGTATCAACTGTCAAAATATTCCAAAATTCTGTTTAGCTTGTCTCATGTTTTACTTATCCCTGCCAGACAGAAAAGCCAGGTCCCTGGCCTATAATAATGGATAATAGTGGAGTAGTAGTTCACTGGTGAGGTCATTCCTCACTCCTCCTGTCAGTAAGCTCCATTTATTAGACTGACAGCACTAATACATTGCAGTCCTTTTTTCTCCCTCATGGCATTAATTATTATTATTATACAGGATTTATATAGAGCCAACAGTTTGCTCAGCTCTTTACAATATAACTGGAGACAATACAGCAACAATACAGTTCAATACAAGAGGGTTATGAGCGCCTGATCCTGGGAGCTTACAATCTAATGGAGGGCAATAAAAAAACAGACTGAGTGGTGATTTAAAAAACAGAATATAATTTACACCAATATAAATGAAGGCCTTTTTGACATGACTGTAGCTCTGCTTTAATACAGCTCTAAATATCAGATCTAAGCAGATGAATGCAAAGGGAAACCACATTTCATGCCTAAAGTGACACTATAACAGGGTCACATACATAAACCAGACATGTAAAAGAAGAGGCATGGTACTTTCCAGCAGCCCGTGTTTTGAAATTCTACCACTCCAGTGATCCCCAGGCGCCACAGGTAAAGCCTTCAGGATGTATAAATATCTGCTCCTCCTGCTGCATGCAGTGGTTTCTTCCATTCGCTTTTGCATTGCTACAAAACATACGAACCAATGGAAGGAACCACTGCGTGCAGCAGGGGGAGGGGAGTAGCAGGGGAATGCAGCGGCCCTATTTTTTCTATGCATTAGACCTCATGCACATGGGCATCTGAGGCCATATATAGGCTATCTCCCCTCCAGTCCATCATGAATACTGCTGCCAGGCTCATCCACCTTACCAACCGTTCAGTGTCTGCTACCCCTCTCTGCCAATCCCTCCACTGGCTTCCACTCGCCCAACAAATAAAATTCAGAATACTAACAACAACTTACAAAGCCATCCACAACTCTGCCCCCAGCTACATCACCAACCTGATCTCAAAACATCAACCAAACCACTCTCTTCGATCCTCCCAAGACCTTCTGTTCTCTAGTTCCCGTGTCACCTCCTCCCATGCTCGCCTCCAGGACTTCTCCCGAGCTTCTCCCATCCTATGGAACTCTCTAGCCCAACCTCTCCGGCTGTCTCCTAATCTATCCACCTTTAGACGATCCCTGAAAACCTCTCTCTTTAAAGAAGTCTATCCTAGTAAACCGCCATTTATTTCCTCCATCAGCTCATCCCCCCCACAGCTATTACCTTTTGTATCACTCAACCCCTTCTCCTAGATTGTAAGCTCTAATGAGCAGGGCCCTCTGTTTCCTCTTGTACCAAATTGTATTGTAACTGTAATGTCTACCTTCATTTTGTATAGCGCTGAGCAAACTGTTGGCGCTATATAAATCCTGTATAATAATAATATAAAAGTGTACTTCCCTGCCCAGGAGCCACAACGGCTGTGTACAGCCACCAACAGAAGTCAACGCTACACAGGTTTATGCCGGTACTTGAGCACAAAAAAAAAAAAAAAAAAAATGGACGTATGACCTTGGACGCAGACTGTCTACACAGAAGTACCAGCATATACACGCATAAAACAGAGTACAGCCATTGATTTCTATGGGCAGCTGTATGCCCGGGTGGGTAAATTCACCCAAATTTTACATCATATGACCCCAGGCGCCTATGTGCATGAGGCCTTAAAGTGGAACAAAAAGGTGTTACACATACTTACCTCTTCTTTATCAGTCTGAAGTCTGTGAGGGGTCATTCACTGTAATCTTCTCCCCAGGTACCTGCCTTCAGGCTTCTTCGCTGGCACCAGGATGACAATTCCTGCGCATGTGCAGGAGTCAGTCATCCCAATACACAGGAACCTTGCCAGCCATTTACGATGTCTACAGTATATGCAATATTTTGAAGTCATCGACCAGGAACATGCACAAAAGGACTTATCTCTGACCTGCACGCTTGCTGTCAGTGACTCAGGAATTATTGTAGCCAGCGGAGCAAAATAACATCCGGGTAACTAATAATGTCAGAGGTCAGCAATGGCAGCCCCCATTTTTCTCTCAGAACATTCATTTAGCAATCACAACATTATTTCTAATGGCACACTTTACAGCAATGCATTTTAATTGGCTGGTTTACTAAAAAAGAAAAAAAAAAAAAAGTTACTATTGCAGTAAGCAAACTGGGCTGCATGGAAATGCATATATATTCATTTTATATCCTTATATTGCTTGGAAGTATAAACAAAAAAACCTACCCACTGGAAAAACTGATCCCACAAATGATTGAAAAAAAAAAAAAAATGCACTTAAAGCTGCAGCCAAAATTTTTTTTTTTTTAGTTTTACACGAGAGGGAGGTTTAAGGCTAGGTTCACATCTGTGCGGGTGGTGCGGCTGCGGATCCGCATGAAAATCCGTGCAGCCGCACAGAGGAATGCAGACCTGCGGACGGGTGCCATTAGTTCTAATGGCACGCCACCCGCACTGGAAAACGTTCCCGTGCGGGCTGCGTTTTCAGAAGAAGTGCAGGGACTTCTTCCCTGCGTGTCATGGGGCACGGGAGTCCATTCAAATGAATGGGCTCTCGTGCACGCGTAAAACACGGCCCACACGGCCACATATATGTGAACCAGGGCTAAGAACATGATCAGGTTTTGATTTGTCTGTGTCCCCAGTGGGGAGATAGTTCCTCGCCTCCTGTCCACGTAAGACAAGTAATAACAAAAAAACATGACAGATCCCATTCCCACTCCATGGATATAATCGCTTTTATTGCTTTCTGATTCCCCATTATAAACCCTTCGTATAACTTGATCCAGTGATGCCAATCCAGAAATCTGACAAACAGGGCATAGACAACAGACAAATTACAGAGCAGGCCTAAGGGCCCCTTCCAGGGGCGGACTGACAACTCATGGGGCCCCCGGGCAATAGGGGATCATGGGGCCCCTGTGTCCTTGCCCAAATTTAAAAACGTCTATGAAAAAGGTACCAGGGGCATCTCATGGGGCCCCCTACTGACCCCAGGCCCTCGAGCAGTGCCCGAGTTTCCAAATGGTCAGTCCGCCCCTGGTCCCTTAAGGGTTCTGGTAGCAGCAAGTTAATGCACCTTACGCTGCGCAATAACATGACTCTACGATTAAGCCCCTCAAATGACGAAACGCGTCTGCGGCATTCTCTACAGGTGGAGAATAGGAGCTGAAGCCATCTGTTACTCATTGGATTTACATTTATGCAACAGGGAGTCGATGTCTGTGTGCAGATGGGTCACCATTTTGTTAGAGCACATTAACATGCATTTCGTTAAAGGCAGCCCATTCATTGTGGTGTCCTGCGTCGTGCATTGCACTCTACTGTACAGTTCATTTGGCATGCCTTTTACAATGAATGGAACCACAATGCAGGTAGAGCAGGGGCACTGGCATGCATTGTGGCAGCGCACATAGCTGCAATGCGCACGTGTGAATGGGCCTTAACCCTTTCTAACAAGATGTAGACCCTAATTGAATGGTACTTAGTTTGCTGAAGCCCTCTGTATCATAAACAATTACCATTTGTTTTTAATAAAACGCTCAGTTTCACTTTTTTTAATCCTTTATTGCATCTCCAATCTCATGTTGCCCGTTTGCAGCTACATGCCCTCACTTCAGTGGTATCTGTATGGCATTTTTTAGGGCAGATATCTTGATGGTGACAACATTAGGCCATGCCTGAGCAGCACAGTGGCTAAATGGTTAGCACTTCCGCCTGGCAGTACTAGGGTCGTTGGTTCGAATCCCAACTACGGCACCACCTGCCTGGAGTTTGCATGTTCTCCCTGTGCCTGTGTGGGTTTTCCTCTGAGTACTCCAGTTTCCTCCCACACTCCAACGACATGCTGGTAGGTGAATTGGGCCTAGTATGTGTATGTATGAATGTAAGTTCATAGGGTTAGGGACTGATGTGAATGTACTCCTAGATTGTAAGCTCCGAGGAGCAGAGCCCTCCTATCCCTGTATTGAACTGTATTGTCTCCCGTTATATTGTAAAGTGCTGAGCAAACTGTTGGCGCTATATACATCCTGTATAA